>NC_069506.1:120821654-120836654 GCF_027579735.1 Bombina bombina
AGAAATGGGTAGTGGCTTCAGCAGATGGTAATGGGGGAGATTGCAGTAGGGGATTGATTTGTTATACATGTATTAGGAATAAGGAGTATATGCTTACTTAATATATTAAATATATACTGAGCATTGAAGTTGAAGGAGAGATATAGATATATACACACACTATATAATATATATATATATATATATATATATATATATATATATTTATATATATACACACACACATACACATACTGTAAATACACACACAGCAGGAATTTGGTCTAGGGTCTAATGTGTGTGCCTTGCTAGAAAAAGGGAGGTGCTCGGTATAACTAGTAAAGAAAGGGGGCGTGGATCCAATACCTTGGTACATTTGTTAAGCATGAAATGGGTTGGTTGGTGGCTCTTTGTTGAGTGTGCATGTATGGGTTCTGTATCTTTGTAGGTGCATGTATGTCATTATGGAGTGCTGTGGGTCTTTGAGGATAGTGGGTGTCTGTATTAATCATGGAAAACTCACAGTACCTATATATATATATATATATATATATATATATATATGTTAACTACCAATGTCAAATTAAACATGTATTTTAAAGACATTACAGCAAAGCAGTGACTTTTTAGTACTGCAATAGTTTGAATACTTTGCATACAATTTTGAAATGTTATGTCTTTTTAAAGGGATACAAAACAGTCCATTTAATTAGTGTAATAAAAAAGCACTAAGTATTTGTCATTTTAAAAGGATTTTACCTTTTATTTCTTTTCTTTTTTTCTAACTTTGCACAGTGTCCATCACTTCCTGTCACAGCCTTACAATGGAGACAAGGGCCTCTATTTATCAAGCTGTCTACTTAACTGCATTCGACGGCCCCAATACGCTCGCCTAAGATAGCCTAACATCGCTGCCACGGACCTGAATAAGTTCGCCAAATTTATCAAGAAACCTGTCAAAAAGCCACGCACCAAGTACGGTGCGATGAGCAGCGGACTGTTAACTAACAGTCATCGATCTCGCTTCTCTTCGGCTTATTCACAGCTTTCTTGCTACCCTGTCACTAAGCACCCACACTATACTATACAGTTTTACCCCCTAAACCACTGCTCCCAGAGCCCCCCGCAAATAAATAAACTTATAAACCCCTAAACCGCCGCTCCCGGACCCCGCCGCCACCTACATAAAGTTATTAACCACTATCCTGCTTTTTCCGAACCCCGCCGCCACCTACATAAAGTTATTAACCCCTATCCTGCCGATCCCGGACCCCGCCACAACTAAATAAATTGTTTAACCCCTAAACCGCCGCTCCCGGAGCCCGCCGCCACCTACATTATATATATATATATATATATATATATATATATATATATATATATATATATATATATATATATATATATATATATATATATATATATATATATATTTATATTTATTAACCCCTATCCTGCCCCCCCCTACACTGCCGCCACTATAATAAAGTTATTAATTCCTAAACCTAAGTCTAAGCCTAACACCCCCTAACTTAAATATAATTTAAATACATCTAAATAAATATTACTATTATTAACTAAATTATTCCTATTTAAAACTAAATACTTACCTATAAAATAAACCCTAAGATAGCTGCAATATAATTAATTACATTGTAGCTATTTTAGGATTTATTTTTATTTTACAGGCAAGTTTGTATTTATTTTAACTAGGTACAATAGTTATTAAATAGTTATTAACTATTTAATAACTACCTAACTAAAATAAAGACAAGACAAAATTACCTGTAAAATAAAACCTAACCTAAGTTACAATTACACCTAACACTACACTATAATTAAAATTACATAAATTAACTACAATTAAATAAAACTAATTACAATTAAATAAAATTAACTAAAGTACAAAAAAACACTAAATTACAGAAAATAAAAAAAATTACAAGAATTTTAAACTAATTACACCTACTCTAATCCCCCTAATAAAATAAAAAAGCCACCCAAAATAATAAAATTCCCTACCCTATACTAAATTACAAATAGCCCTTAAAAGGGCCTTTTGAGGGGTATTGCCCCAAAGTAATCAGCTCTTTTACCTGAAAAAAAATACAATACCCCCCCCAACATTACAACCCACCACCCACACACCCAACCCTACTCTAAAACCCACCCAAACCCCCCTTAAAAAAACCTAACACTAACCCCCTGAAGATCACCCTACCTTGAGCCGTCTTCACCCAGCCGGGCACAAGTGGACCTCCAGAGCGGCAGAAGTCTTCATCTGATCCGGGCAGAAGAGGACATCCAGATCGGCAGAAGTCTTCATCCAGGCAGCATCTTCTATCTTCAGCGGAGCAGGTCCATCTTCAATCCATCCGACGCGGAGCATCCTCTTCCATCGACGTCCTAACGAAGAATGAAGGTTCCTTTAAATGACGTCATCCAAGATGGCGTCCCTTGAATTCAGATTGGCTGATAGAATCCTATTGGCTGTTCCAATCAGCCAATAGAATGTGAGCTCAATCCTATTGGCTGATTCAATCAGCCAGATTTTTCCTACCTTAATTTCGATTGGCTGATAGAATCCTATCAGCCAATCGGAATTCAAGGGACGCCATCTTGGATGATGTCATTTAAAGGAACCTTCATTCTTCGTTAGGACGTCGATGGAAGAGGATGCTCCGCATCGGATGGATTGAGGATGGACCCGCTCCGCTCCGGATGAATGAAGATAGAAGATGCCACCTGGATGAAGACTTCTGCCGGTCTGGAGGTCCACTTGTGCCCAGCTGGGTTAAGACGGTTTAAGGTAGGGTGATCTTCAGGGGGTTAGTGTTAGGTTTTTTTAAGGGGGGGTTGTATTTCTTTTTTTTACAGGTAAAAGAGCTGATTACTTTGAGGCAATGCCCCGCAAAAGGCCCTTTTAAGGGCTATTTGTAATTTAGTATAGGGTAGGGAATTTTATTATTTTGGGGGGCTTTTTTTTTATTAGGGGGCTTAGATTAGGTGTAATTAGTTTAAAATTCTTGTAATTTTTTTATTTTCTGTAATTTAGTGGTTTTTTTTTTGTACTTTAGTTTATTTTATTTAATTGTAGGTAATTGTAGTTAATTAATTTAATTTATTTAATTGTAGTGTTGTTAGGTGTAATTGTAACTTAGGTTAGGATTTATTTTACAGGTACTTTTGTATTTAGCTAGGTAGTTATTAAATAGTAAATATTTAATAACTATTCTACCTAGTTAAAATACAAAGTTGCCTGTAAAATAAAAATAAATCCTAAAATAGCTACAATGTAATTATTAATTATGTTGTAGCTATTTTAGGGTTTATTTTATAGGTAAGTATTTAGTTTTAATATGAATAATTTAGTTAATAATAGTACATTTATTTAGATTAATTTAAATAATATTTAAGTTAGGGGGATGTTAGGGTTAGACTTAGGTTTAGGGGTTAATAAAATTAATATAGTGGCAGTGGTGTAGGGGGGCAGATTAGGGGTTAATAAATATAATGTAGGTGGCGGCGATGTAGGGGGGGCAGATTAGGGGTTAATAAACATAATGTAGTTGGCGGCGGGGTCTGGGAGCGGCGTTTTAGGGGTTAATAAGTTTATTAGAGTGGCGGTGGGCTCCGGGAGCGGCGGTTTAGGGGTTAATAAGTATAATGTAGGTGGCGGCGGTGTAGGGGGGCAGATTAGGGGTGTTTAGACTCGGGGTACATGTAAGGGTGTTAGGTGTAGACATTTCCCATAGGAATCAATGGGATATCGGGCAGCAGCGAACATAAGCTTTCTTAGTTGAAAGCTAAAACTAGGAGGTTCATAAGCTAATTTCTTAGACCTTGAAGACTGCCTCTAATCTGAATGCATTTTGACCACTAGAGGGCATTAGTTCATGTGTTTCATATAGATAACATTGAGTTCATGCACGTGAAGTGACCTAGGAGTGAGCACTGATTGGCTAAAAGGCAAGTCTGTCAAAAGAACTGAAATAAAGGGGCAGTCAGCAGAAGCTTAGATACAAGGTAATTACAGAGGTAAAACGTGTATTATTATAACTGTGTTGGTTATGCAAACCTGGGGAATGGGTAATAAAGGGATTATATTTCTTTTTAATTCACAAACATTCTGGTGTTGACTGTCCCTTTAACTAACTGGAAGTGTAAAAATAGACCCTTGGTCACACAGCAAAGCAAAAAAATAAATGAAAAAAAATCATACCTGTCACTGCAGGATTTCTCATTGAATTCACACATTATGATAAATTTTTTCATGATTTCTTCTTTTGAGATTTCCAAGAGCAAAGGAATTTTATACATAATGTTCATAAAATGAAACTTGTACCACTCATGAATGGCATCTACTCCTGACCAATAGGATTTGTAATAGCAATCCCCCCCAGAAGCATTGCACTGAAATTAAAAGAAATTTTATGATCAAGATAACTGTAGAGACTGAACAGTGTAATATCTCTGCCAGGGATAATCATTTAGGATATTTCATCAGCAAGCTATAAGGTTACACCTCTCCAAATGTTTCCAGAAACTACAGAAAACTAATAATTCAAAATAATTTTAAGAACAAGGGAATTAGTTTATAATAAATGGAAAAGAGTGCTTATTTTACAGAAAGAATAGTTAAAGGGACATGAAACCTAGACATTTTCTCTTTCATGATTCAGATGGAGAATACAGTTTTAAACGTCATTCCAATTTACTTCATTCTCTTGATATCCTTTGTTAAAGAAATAGCAATGCACATGAGTGAGCCAATAACATGAGGCATAAATGCGGAGTCACCTGTCAGTAGCTCCTGAGCTTACTTAGAGGTGCTTTTCAAAAAAGGATACCAAGAGAACAAAACAAATTAGATAATAGAAGTCATTTAAAAAGTTGTAAAAGAAGATTTTGTAAGGGCGCTATTAGCTGAAGATACTTGTGTGAAATAATTATTATTTACAATATCTGTGATAATTATCTATAATAAGTATCTAGTGATTAGGTGTACAGTAAATCAAAACAGCTTCTATCAAAAGTAGAATAATTTATTTGATAACAATAATATTTAAAATTTTAAAATTTAGAGACGTCTCTAGCACAATTTGTTAGACATAAAAATAATACTTATTGGTACTTCATGAGAAATATTAGTTTGCTGTTTATTAGTATTTTTAGTCACAGTGGATCTACTGGTGTGTGACTGAGCAATTTCTAAAATCTCTCATGAATTTTTTGGAGTTCAAAGGATTGCAAATTAACATCTATTAAAACAGCAATTTAAAATAACACATAACAACTTGATAAACTTTTGTGTAGAAAATGGAGCTTGAGAAAGGGCTGTGCATAAAAGGAGAATCTGATGTACTTATGTCTCTATATCAGAATAGATCAGTCCTTAGGCTGTTTTTGTATCACAGCGTACTTTCAAAGATACTTTTTATGTCCATATGTATGAACCAAAAGAGAGTCCAATAATCGTATACTGATATTAGCCTTAAATTACAATTTGTAGCTCCCATACAAGTTTGTACCTTATCGTGTGCGTGAGCAACAACAGGGTATCCTATGCGTCCTGTGGCTCAGTTCTTCTGGCAGTGTCCTCGTGTTGTCGGCGTCTGACGTCACACCCGATGTATGGGGGCTCGACTTGCGCCTGCCAATCACTGCTTGGCGGATCGTTAGTGTACAATGTTTCTTCTTGTATCCAGTATTTTGTACTTCTCAAGTGCCGGTCAGTGGAAATGTGTATTAAAGATGGATTCACCTGCCCTTAGTGCTGTTTGCACGCAGGTTCAGATAACACTTGTCTTTGGTATCCTACGGTAGCGGTCAACCCGGGTTGGTCCAAGTGGCTCAAGAAATAGTGGAGTCAGATATACAGTCTTATACTTCTACGCGTTTCACTCCCTCCAGGAGCTTTATCAAGAAATTTTCTTGATAAAGCTCCTGGAGGGAGTGAAACGCGTAGAAGTACCAAAGACAAGTGTTATCTGAACCTGCGTGCAAACAGCACTAAGGGCAGGTGAATCCATCTTTAATACACATTTCCACTGACCGGCACTTGAGAAGTACAAAATACTGGATACAAGAAGAAACATTGTACACTAACGATCCGCCAAGCAGTGATTGGCAGGCGCAAGTCGAGCCCCCATACATCGGGTGTGACGTCAGACGCCGACAACACGAGGACACTGCCAGAAGAACTGAGCCACAGGACGCATAGGATACCCTGTTGTTGCTCACGCACACGATAAGGTACAAATTTGTATGGGAGCTACAAATTGTAATTTAAGGCTAATATCAGTATACGATTATTGGACTCTCTTTTGGTTCATACATATGGACATAAAAAGTATCTTTGAAAGTACGCTGTGATACAAAAACAGCCTAAGGACTGATCTATTCTGATATAGAGACATAAGTACATCAGATTCTCCTTTTATGCACAGCCCTTTCTCAAGCTCCATTTTCTACACAAAAGTTTATCAAGTTGTTATGTGTTATTTTAAATTGCTGTTTTAATAGATGTTAATTTGCAATCCTTTGAACTCCAAAAAATTCATGAGAGATTTTAGAAATTGCTCAGTCACACACCAGTAGATCCACTGTGACTAAAAATACTAATAAACAGCAAACTAATATTTCTCATGAAGTACCAATAAGTATTATTTTTATGTCTAACAAATTGTGCTAGAGACGTCTCTAAATTTTAAAATTTTAAATATTATTGTTATCAAATAAATTATTCTACTTTTGATAGAAGCTGTTTTGATTTACTGTACACCTAATCACTAGATACTTATTATAGATAATTATCACAGATATTGTAAATAATAATTATTTCACACAAGTATCTTCAGCTAATAGCGCCCTTACAAAATCTTCTTTTACGGCTTAATACTTTTTAGATTGAAGGATCTAATACACTGTAAGGGGTCTGATACTTTATTTAAACCAGCGCACTATTTCCCCACACCTTTCACATCATTTAAAAAGTTGTTTACAATTGCATGCTCTCTCTGAATCATGAAGAAAAAGAAAAATGTGGGGTTCACGTCCCTTTAATGCGCACCACTTAATAAATATTTACCTGATACATTGTGATAATCAATCTTGTATTATAAATGTGCAAATGTATAAATATTTGAATTGCCCACTCCATGTGAATTCCCAATTAATTTTAAAGGACAAAATATTACAGGTGTAATGTCAAATAATCATTATTTAATAATATTTTAAGTTAATTCACTTTAAAAATACCTAATGTGTTTTAATACAACAGTTACACAGTAACATACAAACTGGGGTTTAAACATAATAGTGCATACAGTGATTGGCTAGATTTCTTATATTTTGCTATAGTTAGTCATCAGATATTCTGGCCCAGATTACAAGTGGAGTGCTATTGATGACCCTGCGCTAAGAATAGTGCATTATCTGGTATTACAAGTGAATGATAAAAAAAGTTTTATTGAGAACGTTAGCGTGGCTGACATATTTTTACCACGCCCTATATTTTTAATGGATAATGTGGCCACACTAAACATCTCTCAAATTCATTCGCTCAAACTGGTGAATTTTGTGTTGTGCTCATAGCGCTAAAAAAGTTAGCAAGACTCGAGACTTGAAGAAACGGGGTAGGCAGAGAATGTTAGTGTGGCTGACATTTTTTTACCAGGCCCTATACTTTCAAGGGATATTGTGATCATGCTAAACATCGCTCAAATTCATTCACTAAAAGTGGTGAATTAGTGTGCTCATAGCACTGAAAACTTTTGCAAAACACGAGACCTGTAGTAAAGTGGTAGGCAAAAATAAAAGTATAACAAAAACACGTTAAATATTTTAAAATAACGTATTTCACTAAGATTTATACATACTGAAACTAATAGATATGTTTACTATTAAAAATACATGTGTTAACAGTGATATAAAGGTATATGGTATAGGACAAGGTAATGGACTGGGAAGCGCTCAAAAGTGTATTTTTATGTGTTTATGTATATATTTATGTACACATACACATATATACGTTATTGGTCTAACATAGCATGGTGTATGCCAGTGATGGTGAACCTTGGCACTCCAGATGTTTGAGAACTACATTTCCCATAATGCTCAACTGGACTTTAAAGTGCCTAAGCCTCATGAGAAATATAGTTCTAAAACATCTGGAGTGCCAAGGTTCGTCATCACTGGTCTATTCTATGCAATCATGCTTGCAAACCTACTTGTGAGGTTCAATTTTGTAAAAAAAAAATTGAAAAATATTCTAAGGAATTGCGAACATTCCAACATTTGTGTACTAAAAGGTGCAGTTAACCACAGAAGTAGGTTTTGCATTGTAAGGACTTGTCATTGTGGTGCTAATGAATTTTCCAGACAGATGGGCACACATCAAGGAAGCCTTTTCTGACCCGTGCTGTTTGCAATAAGTAAAGAATCACTACCAATCTTTGTAATTATGACAAAATCATCATCAACACAAGTTAGCTAATATAATTTTCTTTAGAGTTTATATTAAATATACACTTTTGTAATATATAAAACATGCATTTTAGCAGTACACATAAAACCATTTTAAATACCATAATTGTATTAAGTTCCTATCTATATAGTTCATTTTCTTAATATCTTCCAATTTGAATGCAATTGAAAATTAAAATATAGTTTCCCAAGAAAGGACAATAAGTATTAAAGGGACACTAACCCCAAACATTTTCTTTCATGATTCTGGTAGAGAATACAATTTTTAACAACATTCCAATATATTTCTATTATCTAATTTGCTTCATCCATTAGATATCATGACCAAATTGCATTTCACATGGGTAAGCCAATCACTTGAGGCATCTTTGTGCACCCACCAATCAGCAGCTATTGAGCCTATCTAGATGTAACTATATACAGATAAGCAAAGGCTATGTGAGCCTCGACTGTGTATGCCCTGTTCTTCTAAGTGCCTGCGTTACAAGTGCCGAGTTAACAACTGGAGTTATATTCATAACACTATTATCCAGAATGCTCTACTAACAATATGAAGCATTGTTCTAACCCTCTCATCTCTCTACAGGTAGGTTTTCTTTATCTGTCTGGTTGCCCTTCCACGTCCCTTTAAGCTGCTTGTAATACACTGGAATGCATTTTCCTGCTTCTTTTATCTGCCTAGTTGCCCCTCCATGTCCTTTTAATCTGCTTGTAATACACTGGTATGCATTTCATGACTTTTCTTTAAAGGGACATGAAACCCAATTTTTTTTTCTTTCATGATTGAGACAGAGAATAACATTTTAAACAACTTTCTAATTTACTTCTATTATCTAATTTGTTTAATTCTCTTGGTATCATTTGTTGAAGGAGCAGCAATGCACTAATGGTTTGTAACTGAACTCATTGGTGAGCCAATCACAATCAATATATATGCAGCTACCAATCAACAGCTAGAACCTAGGTTCTCTGCTGCTACTTAGCTTGCCTAGATAAACCTTTCAGCAAAGGATAACAAGAAAAGGAAGCAAATCAAATGATAGAAGTAACTTGGAAAGTTGTTTAAAATTGTATTCCCTATCTGAATCATGAATTAACATGTCCCTTTAAATATGTTATCAGTTCCTTTGTTCAATATCTGTGCGTTTCCCTAGCCATATGTCTCCCCACCCTCCCCTTCCCAATCTAATTTGCAACTGTGTGTAACTCCAGTCTCCTAACTAGTCTATTTGAACACAGCTGCCTTGAATTAATTCATTCCAACACAAATTGCATAACTAAATACAGATGAGCAAAGGCTATGTGTGCCCTGTGCTTCTAAGTGCCTGTGCTACAAGTGCCAAGTTAAGAACTGGAGTTAGAAACTGCAGTCCCACTAACAGGTAAAACTTAATAACTATACACCTGCACAATGCTCTCCATGTCTTCTCTGCTATTTCTGTCTGCCTTTTTCCTAAAACTCACTGCACTTCCCTGTAGCAACAATAACCCCCACACTATCCATATCTCACCCTCCCTTCTCTCATCCCCTATGCTGTCCTCTCATGTCTCCTTAGAAATACTTCCCCATCTAATTCTCCTGTGTCTAATCATACCTGCTCCTACAAGTCTCACTCTCACCTTCTGTCACTCACACTCCTACTACTGCTTGCTGCTGGTGACATCTCTCCTAACCTGGCCCTGCAGCAATCACCACACTTTTACACTCTCACTCAGTCCCCCACTGCAAAAACTCTAGGTCATGTAATCCTAACAATCTCATCTCTATTAACCCACAGCGCTTATCCCCTTCTCCTTTCTTGTGCTCTTTGGAATGCACGCTCTGTCTGTAACAAACTTACAACTGTTCACGACCTGTTTGTTTCCAGCGCCTTCAATCTTCTAGCAATTACTGAAACCTGGTTATCATCTTCTGACACTGCTTCCATTGCTCCTCTCACGCACGGTGGTCTCCACTTTAGCCACACACCTAGGCCAGGTGAGAATCATGGTGGCGGTGTTGGTATCTTACTCCCCCCTCCTACTCCTATCAGCACCTGCATCCTCATCCATCTCTCTCCTTTTCCTCCTTTGAAGTTCACTGCATCCGCCTGTTCTCCCCCCTCTCCCTCAGGGTGGCAGTTATCTATCGCCCCTGGACCAACCTCCCAATTCCTTGATAACTTTGCTGCCTGGCTTTCTCGCTTTCTCTCTACAAATACACCTGCTCTAATCCTGCGGGGACTTAAACATCCCCATTGATAACCCATCTGCCCCTGCTGCCTCTAAGCTTCTCTCACTCACAAACTCCTTTGGTCTCTCACAATCCACCCTATTCACCGTGACGGACACTCTATTGATCTGGTATTCTACCTCTGCTCTCTCTCTAATGTCACCTGTCGCCCATTTCCCATTTCAGACCACCATCTGCTCAACTTTAATCTTAATATACATGCTAAACTTACTTCTCCCCCTCACTTTAGCACCTGTAGAAATCTGCACACTGTGGATCCTCTCCAACCTTATTCAAAAACACCTCCCCCACACTTCCACGATATCCTGCCCTGACCTTGTTACAACCCACTATAACAATACTCTCTCCTCTGCACTTGACACTTTTGCTCCTCCCCAAATACGCAAAACCCCACATTGTAAGCTCCAACCCTGGCACTCTAAGCAAACACGCTACCTGCAAAAATGCTCCCGTGCTGCTGAACGTGCTTGGAGGAAATCCCGCTCTGAACTAGATTTCCTCCACTATAAGCTCATTCTTTATTCTTATTCCTCTGCCCTTCACTTAGCCAAGCAAACCTACTTCTCTTCTCTTATATCTACTCACTCCTCAAACCCTAAACGTCTCTTCTCCATTTTCAACTCTTCTTTATCCACCTGCACCACCCTGTCATCTGCCTTTAGTGCTCAAGACCTGGCAGACTACTTTTTCAACAAAACACTTACCATCCGAAGTAATATCCCAACACAATACTGCAACCTTCCATCTTTGCCCCCAGCCACCCCCTCCACCACTCTTAGCACCTTCCCCCCAACCACTGAGAAGGAAGTGAGTTCCCTATTGTCCTCCTCACACCTCACTACCTGCCCACTTAACCCTATTCTAATACCTTCTCCGACTTCTACCCTCACTCCAGCTCTTACTCACATATTCAACCTATCCCTTACTACCAGTTCATTCCCATCTTCCGTCAAACATGCAAAGGTCACCCCCATCATCAAAAAACCCTCCCTCTACCCCAATTCTCCTGCAAAGTACGCTCCATATCACTGCTTCCGCTAGCTTCAAAAGTCCTGGAAAAACTAGTTTTCGATCGCCTAACCCACTTCTTGGCCTCCAACTCATTGCTTGACCCCTTGCAATCTGGTTTCCGTCCCCAACACTCAACTGAGTCTGCCCTCACCAAGGTTACTAATGATCTTCTTTCTGCTAAACAACAATGGCCACTACTCAATACTTATCTTACTTGACCTGTCTGCTGCCTTTGACAACGTTGACCATCCCCTTCTCCTATGGACGCTCAGCTTCCTTGGACTCTCTGACACTGCCCTCTCCTGGATCCACTCTTATCTCTCTAATAGATCCTTTTCTGTCTCCTTTGCTGGTGACTCCTCTCCATTCACAATACCAAAAGCAAATGAGAGGATCAGTTACAAAAACAAGAACAAAATAGATGTTGCAAAGAAAAACTTTTTTCCTTCATGCACCGCAGGAAACCAAAACTGCAGTGTACCCAGAGCAAATGTACATTTCAATCTTATGTAGTAGAGATAATCAGAAAGATACAGTCTCACCTCTGCTGTCTTCCACCCGGGGAGCTTTAAACTTACAGCAGGATCCTTTCCAAGCAGAGCCGGCGTCATATACACCTTTTTCTTGATCTGTATCTCCGTATCTCATCCACCGCTACCCGGCACTTTTCCAGAGGCACCGTGCTTCCGCGCCCACCAGGGGGCGTGTCCAAGTTACAACGGATAATCCTCCAACCGGATAGCTAAACAGGTACCACGTGCGTCATCCCTCTAGACGCCTCCACTCAGTGTCCTCCAATCCTCAGGCTGCCTTTTGTTGCGCCTCTCTATACGGACCAATAATGGGGCTCCACTGGTATCTCAGCGTTCTGTGCTCAGTGTTCAGCGTAGTGGTATTCAGCATATGCTCTGGGGATAATTTGCAGCATATAATGCAGGGACACTAGCGCTCTCAGGGCAAGGAAATCCACCACAAAGAAAGACATGGAGCACTAGCATATATAAAACATAACCTTTATTATGGTTATTTAAAATTAGGACATAGTCAATCAAAAAAGGACAGAGATGGGATACCTCTGGCTGGCAGGCTTACGCGTTTCGGCAAAGCCGTAATCATAGCATACTAAGCCAGCCACAGGTGTGCTTTATATACAAAATTAGAAACAACACCATTGGTTAAAAGGACATGTCATTTAAAACAACAATACGCCCAGAGAGATTTTTGCATTTAACCCCTTATATCTCGGAGGTGAAAGAACAGATCTATCTTATTACATTATGAGTATATGTGGGTATTTTGGAGACATGTATGAGGTTATTCACAATAATTAAATCGTCATTTTTAGATGTTAAATAAATAATTATTTAGTTATGTTCGCTACCTTTAGATCACAGTCACAGTTAATCTCGTCATATCCATAGCCTATAGTAACGGCCTTCTATTTAAATATATTTAAACTAGTCAAATTATACATCCGTTTCATAGTGTATATATGCATTATCATTACTTAAGAACAAAGTGTCAGTATAATGATCCCAGGTTGTGTGTCAGTCAAATATGAGGAGCGTTAAGTATTATTTAATGTATTGTTGAGTGATGTTGCTTAATGTCTTACAATTTTGTAGATATTATGAAACAGAGAGAGGGGATCGGTTGTTTTTATTCCCAATAGTTTATAAGGTCGAATTCTGAGTTCAGGCCTTTTGGTAACCTAGTATCCATTTTTAGGATCCACAGCATTTCTCTCTTAGATAGAGTTACTCCACGGTCACCTCCTCTTTTTGGTTTAGGAACCATATCTATTGGTTGCCATGAAAAACATGTAAGGTCCTTATTATGAACCTGAGCAAAATGATGCACCACAGGGGTAGTTGCCTTGCCCCTCCTGATAGTGGACAAGTGTTCGATAATTCTTGTTCTAACATCTCTAGTGGTGAGCCCGATGTACTGTTTTCCACACACCGTACAAGTTACACAGTAGATGACAAAGGTAGAGGTGCAGTTGAGACAGAAATTGATCTCATAGGTTTTCCCTGTTACAGTAGAGGTAAAGTGTTCTGACATGGTTAAATAATCACATGCTCCACATCTTGAGCTTCCACATTTGTAGGAGCCTTTACAACTGAGCCAGGCACTCCCCTGAGTGATAGTCTTCGGTAAGACTGTTGGGGACAATATATTGCCTAAACTCTTATTTCGTCGGTATGAGCATCTAAGTCCTTCTTTAACACATTGTGTCAGTCTATCGTCTGCTATTAGCATACCAAAATGGTATTTGACGATTCTGCATACTTCCTCATACTGTGCACTGTATTCAGTGACAAATGTAACTCCCTTTTGGGCCTTCCCATTTGTCTGGTTTGATTTGTCCCTTAACAAATCACATCTGTCCATTCTATCCACCTCCTTTTGGGCCCTATTTATTGCCTTTCTAGGATAGCCTCTCTGAGATAAGCGTTTTCTTACTTCCATCATTTGGTTGGCACTCTCATTGGCCTCGGAGCAATTCCGTTTGGCCCTTACGAGTTGTCCCTTGGCTATAGCATACGGCACATGTTTGGGGTGGCAGCTTCTTGCATGTAGTAGTGAGTTGCCTGATATAGGCTTTCTATATAGGCTTGTCTCAATCCGACCATCAGGAGTCCCACTCAGTACTACATCCAAAAAGTTAATCTTGGCCCTTTGAGTTTCACTTGTGAATTTTAGACCGATGTCATTGTCATTGAGTTTCCCTAGAAACTTTTCCAAATCATCAGAGCTGCCCTCCCAGATAAGGATTAGATCATCTATAAAGCGGCGGTAAAAGGTAATGCAACCACGGAGGGGGTTCTTATCTCCAAAGACGTGGGACAGCTCCCACCAACCCATGAATAGGTTGGCGTAAGAGGGGGCAAACTTCGCCCCCATGGCTGTCCCACATCTTTGGAGATAGAACACACCCTCGAATTCAAAAAAGTTATGAGTTAACAAGAACTCAGCCACTTGTAGTACATATTTCTGAAAACCTTCAGTAAGGGAGGACCAACCCCTGAGGAAAAAAGACATGGCCTCCAATCCTTTCGAATGGGGAATGGAAGAATAGAGGGCTGTGACATCTATGGTTACCCACTGGTTATTATCTTCCACCCATGCAACATCTTTTATTAGATTCATTAGGTGCTTGGTGTCCCTGAGATAGCTTGGGAGGGCTTCAACAAAGGGATGTAAAATCATGTCCAGCCATTGAGACAAGCGTTCAAAGAGAGACTCCTCTCCATTGCCTCTGTCTGTTGGAGTACCTCAAGGCTCTG
>NC_069506.1:121144154-121246654 GCF_027579735.1 Bombina bombina
ATATTTTGGGAAGCAGCTAAAGTGACGTTAAAAGCAGATATTACATCTTATGAAATACAGAATAATAAGAAAAGAACACACAAAGAAAGAAGGTTAGCAAGAGAACTAGCCCAAGCCTATGCGCGATATAAAGGAACACCTACACAAAAAAACCTAACAAAATACTTTCAAGTCAAAAAACAAAGAAATGAATATATTTTGGAACAAACTCAGAACGATATAAGACGGAATAGTGGAAAATTTTATAGATGGGGCAACAGATCTGGAAAGTATTTAGCAGCAATTATAAAAACCCAAAAACCTAAAAATACCATAAAGACAATATTAAACGGAAAAGAGATAAGTACAGATAAAGAGATAATTATGGAAACATTTAGAGATTATTATCAAAAGCTCTATAATACTGAAAGGACTAATGATAATAAAAATAAAAACTTATGGGAAAAAATCAAATTACCTGAAATAACAAAAGAGCAACAAGATATGATAAATGCAAGAATAGAAAAAGAGGAAATATTAAATGCCATTAAGAACCTACCAGTAGCGAAAGCAGCAGGGCCAGATGGTCTTCCCATAGACTTTTATAAAATAATACCAGAAAAAGTGATAGACCCATTATATAATACATTCATAAATATGTATAACGAAGAAGGCCCAATATCACAAGCATTCAAGTCAGCAAACATAGTGGTTATACCAAAAGAGGGAAAAGATCCAACACTACCACAATCTTATAGCCCTCTATCCCTGATAAATACTGACTATAAAATTCTTATGAAGATAATAGCTAAAAGGATGAATAATATCATATCTGACATTATAGGAAGAGAGCAAGTGGGCTTTATAAATGGGAGATCATCTACAACGCATGTCAGGACTATACTGCAGATAATGGAAAAATACAGATTAAACAAAGAGAAGGGATTAGAGGGGAGCCTGCCGGAGGCCTTCCTGCTGTCTTTAGACGCAGAGAAGGCCTTCAACAGAGTCGAATGGGAACATATTGTAACCTCACTCAAGAAGTTTAATTTTAATGGCTCATTTCTAAAATGTATCACAAAATTATACACCAAAACAGAAACACAGATAATAATAAATGGAGAATTAACTGACCCTATAATACTGCTCCGTGGCACCCGGCAAGGCTGCCCTTTATCACCGTTATTATTTGATTTATCAGTAGAACCATTCATACACTTACTGAAACAAATACCGTTTGGTATAATTATTGAAGATCTTGAGATAAAAGCAGCTTTATATGCAGACGATCTGATGTTGTTTGTTGCAAATCAGCAAAAGCACATAAGTCAGATTACCTTAAATATAGAACAATACAGAGAGCTGTCGGGTTACAGAATAAACATTACAAAATCCAAAATTTACTGGTTATATAAAGGAAAAGATAATATGAAATACCCATTCGAAGTCGAAGACGACTATATAACATATCTGGGCATAAAAATAAATAATGATCCAATGAAGACATATAAGATAAATTATCACCCGCTTTTCACACAGATTAAAAGAGATCTAGGGATATGGAGTAAATTATATTTAAATTTAACAGGTAGAATACAGTTAATTAAAATGATGATACTACCAAGGCTACTATATCCAATGCAAATGTTACCATTTTTATTAAAAAAGGTAGATTTATTAAGTATAAATAAAATAATTAAAAACTTCATCTGGAAAGATAAAAAAGCGAGGATAAGTCTAAAGAAGTTGCAGGCCTCTCAAGAATTTGGAGGTGCAGGAGTTCCTAATATACAGTACTATAATTGGGCGATTCTATTAAAATACGCAATAGAATGGATTACGGGCAAGGGCCAGACAGTATGGCCAGAACTAGAACAGAAATTAGCTAACCCAATGAAGTTAACTTTTTTATTATTTGCATCGCCAAGGGAACTAACGATGGAACAAAAGAATAATGTCATGATAAAGGATACGTTATGGGCATGGAAAAAAGTCAATAAACAACTAGAAACAAGAAGTGAGATCATAAGGTATATGCCGATACAGGGAAACCCAAGATTTGAACCAGGAAATTATTTTCCATTTAAAAAAAAAAGATGGTAGCCCAACAATTAGACAAGTAAAAGATGTAATGAATTTGGTAGAAGGAAAAATTAAAACATTGCCGGAACTATCTAACCAAATTGACTCTTTTAAGGGACAGACCTTACCATACCTGCAAATAAAACATTTTATTCAAATAGAAGAAGAGAAGTTAGGAAGAAATACAACAGAAAAGATAATGGAGAGTATTATTGAAAGAAGTAGAAAATCAAAATATAAACTATCAATTTTATATAAACAACTAATAAAAAAAGAATCAAAATTATGTCTAAGGATATAACAGGAAAATGGGGCAGGACTATTGATATAGATATAGGGGAAGAAAGAATATCAAATTGTATAAAGATAGTGAAGAAAGCAACATTGGATATGGGGATAAGGGAATCTAACTTAAGATTATTGCACCATGACTATATGACACCCACAAGGAGAGCAAAATGGGACAACAGGACCAATCCAGTATGCATAAAATGTAACAAAAACACACCGGATATATTACACTATATCTGGCTTTGCCCAAAAATTAGACAATTTTGGTATCAGGTAGCAACACTTATATCACAAATTGTTAAAACTAAAACAACTTTAGAAGTAGAGAACATTTTGATTTTTAATATACCTAAAGAAATCAAAAAAGAAGAAACGAGATTAATAACAATGATTATTTTATTGTCAAGAAAGTTAGTATTAAAATTTTGGATAGAAAAAAGAAAGAAACCTACGATCAGATATTTAAAGAAAACTATAATGCAACAGATCAATATAGAAAGAGCAGATACTCTGGCAGATGTAAATAATAGAATTGGAATATTTTTTGAAAAATGGTCTCTATATGTTAAAAGTCAATCTATAGAAACTCAAAAGGAAATCTTAAAACCTTTTAGAAATATGGAATATTTTATGGAAGCACAAATTAGAGGTGAATGGAGTTCTATAGAGTGATGAGTGGATGGAGGGGGAGAGGAATAGAATAGAGAGGTTAGTCAAGCTTATTTTTCTTCTTTTTCTTTTTTTCTTTTTATTATTTTGTATTTACTTTCTCTACTTTATTTTTTCTCTCTTTCTCTCCTCTTCTTCTCCTATTTATTCTTTTTGTTTTGTTACTTTACCCATATAGAACTCCATACAAAATCTGAAGGTGAAAGAAAGATTGTTTAGTAGTCCTTAAAAGATACAACTAGCTATTTAACTAGTGTAATTTGACTAGGTAAAAGACGGAACTGTTAGAAAATTGAAAATGTTGCCATAATGTGTTATGGATATTTGTTTGAGAATTGTTTTTTCATGATAATGCATTGTTTTTTTTTTTAATTACTATTATTAATAAAGAAAAAAAAAAAAGAAAAGAAACTGGTAAAGTTCTGGGTGAATTGGGATGTCAAGTTAAGCATTGGGATGTGAATGTAAGCATCTTGTAAATCTATAGTGGACATAAAGTTACCTTGTTGAACAAAAGGCAGAATAGTCCTGATAGTTTCCATTTTGAAAGTTGGTATTCTTACAAATTTGTTTAGAGTTTTTAGATCCAGAATTGGTCTGAAAGAAGGTTCCTTCTTTGGTATAATGAAGAGATTTGAATAACATCCCATCGCCTGTTCCTGCAAAGGAACTGAAACAATTACTCCCATATTTTCCAGATCTGAGACAGATTGAAGAAAAGCTTGATCTTTTATTGGATGTTTTTAAATATGGGTTAGAAAAAACCTTCCTGTGGGAGGTCTTATTTTGAATCCAATTCAACATCCCTGAGAAAACTTAAATTATGATTACCTGATAATTTTCGTTTCTTCAGATGGAAAGAGTCCACAGCTGCATTCATTACTTTTGGGAAAACTAGAACCCGGCCACCAGGAGGAGGCAAAGACACCCAGCCAAAGGCTATAAAACTCCTCCCACTTCCCTCATCCCCCAGTCATTCTGCTGAGGAACAAGGAACAGTAGAAGAAACATCAGGGTGAAAAGGTGCCAGAAGAACAAAAATAACAGATGCCCCACAGAAAAAATACGGGCGGGGAGCTGTGGACTCTTTCCATCTGAAGAAAAGAAAATAATCAGGTAAGCATATATTTTTTTTTTCATAAATGGAAAAAGTCTACAGCTGCATTCATTAATTTTGGGAAAACAATACCCAAGCTATAGAGGACACTGAATGCAAAAACGAGAGGGTACAAGAAGCAGCCCATTCTGAGGGCACCTGGCCTGAAACCCCCTACCCAACAAAATCCTGCTTCATCCGAAGGGGAAAACAACTTTGAAAAAAAGGAAAAGGCCCAAGGACACTGATACGCAGATAGTCCACAGCAGTGTTAATTTTGTCGACTAAAACTAGACTAAAATGACTATAAAACTAAAGAGATTCTGATGACTAAAATACGACTAAAACTAAAATGACATTTTAGTCAAAAGACTATGACTAAAACTAAATCAAAATGACATTTTAGTCAAAAGACTATGACTAAAACTAAATCAAAATTTGCTGACAAAAAAACATTTTATGCAAGGTGTTTTAATCAATCCATATCCAATTACTGCTCTTTTGTAAAATTTACGAAACTTAATTTTATTAAATTTTGAGATAAATAAACACGTTATATACCACAACAGTTAAATCTGTTAAATCTGTATTGTATGTTTAAACCTTAATACCATAAATAAAAACAGGTTAATAAACCTTTACTCCAGGAGTATATAATGAGTTTGGAAGTTCTAGAGCAGTGCTAATATCGTTGCCGAAAATGTTTCGAATCTGTGAACAAACAATTGATTCTTCCTATAGAAATATGCATAACCCACGAGTATGGGTGGGTTTAAATTATGCTGTGCCTGTGCTAGCTGCAGAAGCTTTTTGTTGTGTTGAGTTACTTGATACTTGTTTTAATTATTAACAGAGAACTGTTAAAGTTTTTATATTGGGTAATATGTTCAATATAGCCAATACAGTTTACAGTTAGTTTTTTTTTATATTTTAAAGTTGCACTTCTGTTTGTTTATGAAACTTGGTTTTATTTCATTTTAAGTTTAATAAAGATGTTACATATCACAACGGCTAAATCTGTGTCTGTATTGCATGTTTAAACCTTAATACCATAAATATTACCATGTGTTATGTTTACTCCTGGAGTATATAATCAGTTTGCAAATTTTAGAGAAATGCTTAAATAATGCATTACACTTTAACTAAACCCCTTAGATTTTAGTCGACTAAAATCTACTTGAGATTTAGTCGACTAAAATCTACTGGAGATTCAATCGACTAAAACTAGACTAAAACTAAAACAATTCAGATGACTAAAATACGACTAAAACTAAAATGGCATTTTAGTCAAAAGACTAAAACTAAGACTAAATTGAAATTTGCCGTCAAAATTAACACTGGTCCACAGCCTTGCTAGAGACTGCAGGAACTAGACTCGACTGAGTCAACAGCCTCCAAGAGACACCGTCCCTAGCAGTCGGTCTCCAAACAACACACCCCTTACTAAAGAAAGGGAACAAACTACTGTATTCTTCCACAAAGAAGAAAAGGCAGGGAGAAAACATGATTGTACTTGTAAAGCGCGGCTAATCCCCCTTAAGGGACTCAAAGCACCGCTCATTTTATCAACCTCAACAGGAGAAAAGGCTGAGTAGACCTCGCCAGGGATCGAACTTGCAACCCTCGGTTTGCTACAGTGCAGAGTAGCCACAGTGCATTAATATGCTGAGCTATCTTCCAGCTAGCATAAGGAGCACCAGAAAAAAAAACCTAAAAAGGGCACAACAAGTCCTAAATAAAAACAGAGCAAAAATCAGAGAAACC
Source organism: Bombina bombina (assembly GCF_027579735.1). Taxonomy (NCBI): domain Eukaryota; kingdom Metazoa; phylum Chordata; class Amphibia; order Anura; family Bombinatoridae; genus Bombina; species Bombina bombina. The sequence continues at coordinate 121,150,036 of NC_069506.1, forward strand.
GGGTCAGGCTAACAGAGAACCAACCATTCTCATAGAAACAAGGGGAGGCAACCCCCAGACCCCAGAAATACAGAAACCATGGGATAAAGCCGGGAGTCTGAAACAGAGAGAGGATCTTCCCCTAACACAGTGCAACCACACTCTAGAAAGCAACTGAAGACGAAGGTCCCCAAGTCGCAAAAAGGTATCTCAGAATACCGAAATATTCAGAACAAAACCTTGTGCAGCAAGCTCAGATAGGTCTGACGAACAACACCTGAAGCAAAAACACTGCACGCTGCAGTCATCTAAAAATGACTCTGAAACTTAAATACTTGCAGGGCAAGTAGAAAGCAGCTGAAGATAGGATCCTTCAGATTGCTAAGTATCCACTAACCAGCAGATAATGTTGCAGGCTATCTTTGAGCTGCCAGTCCTTCCCACAAATCTTGAATGTGGAGAAATGAGAAACCTCAAAAAGTTTTACTGTATCTTGAATGCCCCGAGAACGAAATAGCAGAGCAACAGATCACAGATCCTGCTCCAACACCAGACCAGCCCAAGCGACAGACATGTCTGATGGTCAGGGGGACAGAAGACCCCAACCACAAGCCCCTAGGGAATGGAAGAAAAAAGGGGGGACTCACCCACCTCAACAGAGCTCGGGTGCCAACCCAATCCACTCCTCCAAAATAAGGCACTCCCAAGGAGAACCCCCTAGGACCTGGAACAGAGAAAAGTGTAATAGATCTGTAGGAAGACCTGTCACAACTCTCTTAGACAGTCTCTATGTAGAGAGACCAATTTCCAACAGGTGGAACAGAGCCCACAGAGCAGCAGATGCTGCCCCTTACATAAATAAGGCACTCCCAAGGAGAACCCCCTAGGACCTGGAACAGGGAAAAATACAATAGATCTGTAGGAAGACCTGTCACAACTCTCTTAGACAGTCTCTATGTAGAGAGACCAATTTCCAACAGGTGGAACAGAGCCCACAGAGCAGCAGATGCTGCCCTTACATAAATAAGCCATCTGATCCCACCTCCTACACACAGGGCAGGGCAAGGACCCTCCAGAGAGAGGAAACCCTAACTCATAAGGAAGATGAACTATCCCCTCCAAAGGGAAGGGCACAGATAAGAACAGCGTACATGTCCACAAGACATGAATCCCTAGTATTATCAAAATACGGACCGAATGAAAAATCATCCAGACACCACTGTTGACTCAATCAGAGAAAAAAAATCCCCATAGAGGAGCACACTCCATCCGAAAGACAAGCCGGGCCTTGAAGTTTATAACCAGTAACTGAAAGTGGATGAAAACTCTGGCCTACCTGCTTGCAAGCCTAATAAACTAGCTCCCATTTTGCAACATAGGGTCCCTGAAAAAAACTGGGTCATCCCAAACCAGTCCATCGGATCATAAGACAAGAACTCCAGAACCAGGACCCAGAATCATCCTAGAATGAACGACACTCTCAGGGAACACAAGATACCCTGTCTGAAGCAATCAGACCTCACAGGGGATGAGAACCGGGAAACATACAGGACTCACTCATAAATTCCCAGCCCACAGGGAAGAGAACACCCTTAGCGGGAAGTCAACACCCCCCCAGCAAGGTACTAGGCTATGACAAAGTCACGCAATTACTCTAGAGCCCAAAGGTCCCAAGGGCAGCACAAAGGGAAATGAAAACGAGAACACAGTCACCCGAAAGAGAGTAGAAGAATGGCTAGTCTCCATAATCCTTTCAGATTAACATTCCAGAGGACCACACCCAAGGGAGAAGAATACAAAGCATCCCGAACCCAGGCAGAAAAACATCCCCTAAGCAAAAAGCTTGGAAAAAGAGGTAACACCTCCTATCGCCCCTGATATGGAGATGACTAACTCCCAAAGGAAGACAGAGCCTCACGGCCTTCACTTCCTAATTAAGCGGCCAAGGCCACCACAAAAACCGGACAAATTCCAGAAAATCTCGACCCAAAGGAAGAGAACCTATAAAAGGAATAAGTCCTAAAAGGACACTTCCAAAAAGACCATGAAAGGCAAAACCGTAAGAACGGCGGTATGAAGGACCTAAATCCTCCAAGCCTCCAACCCACAATGGGGAGGAACATTCTAGTTCCCGAAAAATTAAAAAACGACTGAGCATGTCGCCGCGGATCTCAACAGAGTCCCAGCCCACTTGATTGAAAGGCGAATGAGGACTGAACCAATCCCCCATGCTCCTAAGCAACCATGGACACTTAAGTCCTCTCAAGATGCTAGTTGAAGCTTGTAAAACAAGACAATCACACAATCATATTGTGATCACTAGGCGCCCTCACCAGACCAACCGGACATAAAAAAAAGGTGCCACGTGTCTGAACTTGGCCTCAAAGACAGAAGGAATTGTATCCAGTCAGGACCAGCCTGAAACCAAGGGCCCCAGCACTGTCAAGGCCACATAGAGTCTCCCCTGATGATGGAGGGATAAAGAACAGTCAGACAGACTTTTGTAACCAGAGCGAACAAAATTGTATAAATTCCAGAGAGGAAAGTTCCCGAAGGAAACATCATACCACAACATGAGCTTTAAACCAAATAAAAATCATCCTCACCAGATGAAAATAAAAAGATAAGGCAACCCGTAGGTTATCGCCCAGGAAGAACGGACAGACCCATAGGACCAGCCCAACAGGGGTCCGAGACTTCCAAGCTCAAAACTGGAAAAGGATACAAAAAGAAACCAATACTATAAGAAGATTACTTCATCCCCTTATGTCTATGTATGCAAGCCAGTCAAAGAGTAAGACTGAGAATCCCCAGACCCATAAAGAGTGGGATCCTCCAGCAATTCCAAAAATGTGCCTTAGTAGGACACGAAGGCGCTCCAGTCTATAACGAAAGGCGCAACATACCTCCGCCGGGACAAAAGGAAACACCGGCCCCGGTTAATGAAACACGGACAATATCGTAAGCACACTCCCGAGAGGTACAGATGCGCCAGTGCCAAAGACATGGCCATGCAGAACTGTGTTGTAACCTCCGGTGGGAACAAGCACACTCCCTAGAAAGGATAAGTAGCATTTGGGTTACCTGCATGTGTAGTAAGAGCTGATGAAAGGGAACTCGTTTCATGAGAAATAGAATCCCAGAGACAGATGGCTCAGTGGGCACCCGATTCCCCGATCCTAAGGAACAGAGCACTCTAAAACGGCATTCGGAACATAACTGATGGGCATGTATCACCCGGGCCAATTCATATTTTTAGCAAGAAGTAGTCTCTGAATCAGAGACATCCGTCTCCAAGAATCCTCCATAACTAGGACACTGTTGCCTCCAGAGAACCAGACACCAGCGGACCAGGATTTCTCCATCGCCACGCGGTCAGGAAAACCGAAATGGGGTTACAAGGTAAACCGTGCAGTCCATGCAAAAGCGCGCCCGACCGAAAAGTCCCATGCCAAAGAGTACTACCTCCATAAGAGAGTATCAAAAACTTCTGACACTTCTCTGCCAACCTCCTGGAACAAAAGGCAAAGAATGACTGGGGGATGAGGAAAGTGGGAGGAGTATTTAAGCCTTTGGCAGGGGTGTCTTTGCCTCCTCCTGGTGGCCTGGTTCTAGTTTTCCCGAAAGTAATGAATGCAGCTGTGGACTCTTTCCATTTATGAAGAAAAACATAATTTATTTAAGAACTTAATACACACAGAGAGAAATGCACTCACAGGAACGAACAACCAGCTCAATACCATTGTTAGCCTGTTCTATGGCGATTTACCACCTGGGTGCAACTTCTTTTAGCCCAGCAATGCTTTTCACAGAGTAGAACTTTCCTGTAGTATATCAGTCTGATCCCGCCTATTACAGTCAGTCCAGCACCAAAATACCAGGCAATTCCTCTCTGAACAAGGAACAAAGCAACCCCAGACGATCGTTTCGGCCTTCATTGGGCCTCGTCAGTGAGGTGTAGCAGTATTCCTCTAAGCACACTGAGCAAGGAGTCCACGTCTGGTTTCCCCTTTTTCCCATAGGGAGACTAAATACACACAGAGAGAAATGCACTCACAGGAACGAACAACCAGCTCAATACCATTGTTAGCCTGTTCTATGGCGATTTACCACCTGGGTGCAACTTCTTTTAGCCCAGCAATGCTTTTCACAGAGTAGAACTTTCCTGTAGTATATCAGTCTGATCCCGCCTATTACAGTCAGTCCAGCACCGAAATACCAGGCAATTCCTCTCTGAACAATGAACAAAGCAACCCCAGACGATCGTTTCGGCCTTCATTGGGCCTCGTCAGTGAGGTGTAGCAGTATTCCTCTAAGCACACTGAGCAAGGAGTCCACGTCTGGTTTCCCCTTTTTCCCATAGGGAGACTAAATACACACAGAGAGAAATGCACTCACAGGAACGAACAACCAGCTCAATACCATTGTTAGCCTGTTCTATGGCGATTTACCACCTGGGTGCAACTTCTTTTAGCCCAGCAATGCTTTTCACAGAGTAGAACTTTCCTGTAGTATATCAGTCTGATCCCGCCTATTACAGTCAGTCCAGCACCGAAATACCAGGCAATTCCTCTCTGAACAAGGAACAAAGCAACCCCAGACGATCGTTTCGGCCTTCATTGGGCCTCGTCAGTGAGGTGTAGCAGTATTCCTCTAAGCACACTGAGCAAGGAGTCCACGTCTGGTTTCCCCTTTTTCCCATAGGGAGACTAAATACACACAGAGAGAAATGCACTCACAGGAACGAACAACCAGCTCAATACCATTGTTAGCCTGTTCTATGGCGATTTACCACCTGGGTGCAACTTCTTTTAGCCCAGCAATGCTTTTCACAGAGTAGAACTTTCCTGTAGTATATCAGTCTGATCCCGCCTATTACAGTCAGTCCAGCACCGAAATACCAGGCAATTCCTCTCTGAACAAGGAACAAAGCAACCCCAGACGATCGTTTCGGCCTTCATTGGGCCTCGTCAGTGAGGTGTAGCAGTATTCCTCTAAGCACACTGAGCAAGGAGTCCACTTCTGGTTTCCCCTTTTTCCCATAGGGAGACTAAATACACACAGAGAGAAATGCACTCACAGGAACGAACAACCAGCTCAATACCATTGTTAGCCTGTTCTATGGCGATTTACCACCTGGGTGCAACTTCTTTTAGCCCAGCAATGCTTTTCACAGAGTAGAACTTTCCTGTAGTATATTAGTCTGATCCCGCCTATTACAGTCAGTCCAGCACCGAAATACCAGGCAATTCCTCTCTGAACAAGGAACAAAGCAACCCCAGACGATCGTTTCGGCCTTCATTGGGCCTCGTCAGTGAGGTGTAGCAGTATTCCTCTAAGCACACTGAGCAAGGAGTCCACGTCTGGTTTCCCCTTTTTCCCATAGGGAGACTAAATACACACAGAGAGAGATTTAAGAACTTACCTGATAAATTCATTTCTTTCATATTGACAAGAGTCCATGAGCTAGTGACGTATGGGATATACAATCCTACCAGGAGAGGCAAAGTTTCCCAAACCTCAAAATGCCTATAAATACACCCCTCACCACACCCAGAATTCACTTTAATGAATAGCCAAGTAGTGGGGTGATAAAGAAAGGAGTAAAAAGCATCAACAAAGGAATTAGGAATAATTGTGCTTTATACAAAAAATCATGACCACCATAAAAAGGATGGGCCTCATGGACTCTTTCCAATATGAAATAAATGAATTTATCAGGTAAGTCCTTACATAAATTATGTTTTCTTTCACGTAATTGGCAAGAGTCCATGAGCTAGTGACGCATGGGATATCACATACCCAAGATGTGGAACTCCACGCAAGAGTCACTAGAGAGGGATGGATAAAAATAAACAGCCAAATGCTGAAAAAATAATCTACAACCCAAAATATAAGTTGTTCTCATGAAGAAAAGAAATACTTAAAATATCAGCAGAAGAATCAAACTGAAACAGCTGCCTGAAGAACTTTTCTACCAAAAACTGCTTCAGAAGAAGCAAATACATAAAAACGGTAGAATTTAGTAAATGTATGCAAAGAAGACCAAGTTGCTGCTTTGCAAATCTGATCAACTGAAGCTTCATTCTTAAAAGCCCACGAAGTGGAGACTAATCTTGTAGAATGAGTTGTAATTCTCTGAGGCGGTGCTTGACCCGACTCCAAATAAGCTTGATGAATCAAAGCTTTAATCAAGAGGCCAAGGAAATAGCAGAGGCCTTCTGACCTTTCCTAGGACCAGAAAATATAACAAATAGACTAGAAGTCTTCCTGAAATCTTTAGTAGCTTCAACATAATATTTCAAAGCTCTTACCACATCCAAAGAATGTAAGAATTATTCCAAAGAAATCTTAGGATTAGGACACAAGGAAGGGACAACAATTTCTCTACTAATGTTGTTAGAATTCACAACCTTAGGTAAAATATCAAATGAAGACTGCAAAACTGCCTTATCCTGATGAAAAATCAGAAAATGAGATTCGCAAGAAAGAGCAGATAGCTCAGAAACTCTTCTAGCAGAAGAGATAGCCAAAAGGAACAACACTTTCCAAGAAAGTAATTTAATATCCAAAGAATGCATAGGCTCAAAAGGAGGAACCTGTAACACCTTCAAAACCAAATTAAGACTCCAAGGAAGAGAAATTGATTTAATGACAGGCTCAATATGAACTAAAGCCTGTACAAAACAGTGAATGTCAGGAAGATTAGCAATCTTTCTGTGACATAACAGAACAGAAAGAGCAGAGATTTCTCCCTTCAAGGAACTTGCAGACAAACCCCTATCCAAACCATCATGGAGAAACTGTAAAATTCTAGGAATTCTAAAAGAATGCCAAGAGAATTTATGAGAAGAACACCATGAAATGTAAGTCTTCCAAACTCGATAATAAATCTTCCTAGAAACAGATTTACGAGCTTGTAACATAGTATTAATTAATAAAACCTCTATGACTTAGTACTAAGCGTTACATTTCCATACCTTCAAATTTAATGATTTGAGATCCTGATGGAAAAATGGACCTTGAGACAGTAGGTCTGGCCTTAACGGAAGTGGCCAAGGTTGGCAACTGGACATCCAAACAATATCCACATAGCAAAACCTGTGAGGCCATGCTAGAGCCATCAGCAACACAAATGATTGTTCCATGATGATCTTGGAGATCACTCTTGGAAGAAGAACTAGAGGCGGGAAGATATAAGCAGGTTGATAACACCAAGGAAGTGTCAGTGCATCTACTGCTTCCGCCTGAGAATCCCTGCACCTGGACAGGTATCTGGGAAGTTTCTTGTTTAGATGAGAAGCCATCAGATCTATATCTGGAAGACCCCACATCTGAACAAACTGAGAAAACACATCCAGATGGAGAGACCACTCCCCTGGATGTAAAGTCTGCCGGCTGAGAAAATCCGCCTCCCAATTGTCTACACCTGGGATATGACCCGCAGAAATTAGACAGGAGCTGGATTCCGCCCAAACAAGTATCGGAGATACTTCTTTCATAGCTTGGGGACTGAGTCCCACCCTGATGATTGACATATGCCACAGTTGTGATATTGTCTGTCTGAAAACAAATGAACGGTTCTCTCTTCAACAGAGGCCAAAACTGAAGAGCTCTGAGAATTGCACGGAGTTCTAAAATATTGAATGGTAATCTCGCCTCTTGAGATTTCCAAACCCCTTGTGCTGTTAGAGATCCCAAACAGCTCCCCAACCTGAAAGACTCGCATCTGTTGTGATCACAGTCCAGGTTGGCCAAACAAAAGAAGTCCCTTGAACTAAACGCTGGTGATTTAACCACCATGTCAGAGAGTGTCGAACATTGGAATTTAAGTATATTAATTGAGATATCTATGTATAATCCCGGTACCATTGATTCAGCATGCAAAGCTGGAGAGGTCTCATGTGAAAACGAGCAAAAGGAATCGCGTCCGATGCTGCAGTCATGAGGCCTAAAACTTCCATGCACATAGCCACTGCAGGGAATGACTGAGACTGAAGGTGCCAACATGCTGCAACCAATTTCAAACGTCTCTTGTCTGTTAGAGTCATGGACACTGAATCTATTTGGAAACCTAAAAAGGTGACCCATGTCTGAGGAATCAAAAAACTTTTTGGTAAATTGATCCTCCAACCATGTTTTCGAAGAAAGAACACTAGTTGATTTGTGTGAGATTCTGCAGAACGTAAAGACTGAACTAGTACCAAGATATCGTTCAAATAAGGAAACACCGCAATACCCTGTTCTCTGATTACAGAGAGTAGGGCACCTAGAACCTTTGAAAAGATTCTTGGAGCTGTTGCTAGGCCAAATGGAAGAGCAACAAATTGGTAATGCTTGTCTAGAAAAGAGAATCTCAGGAACTGATAATGTTCTGGATGAATCGGAATATGAAGATATGCATCCTGCAAGTCTATTGTAGACATATAATGTCCTCGCTGAACAAAAGGCAGAATAGTCCTTATAGTCACCATCTTGAAAGTTGGTACTCTTACATAATGATTCAAAATTTTCAGATCCAGAACTGGTCTGAATGAATTTTCTTTCTTTGGGACAATGAATAGATTTGAATAAAACCCCAGACCTTGTTCCTGAAAAGGAACCGGCATGATTACCCCTGAAACCTCCAGGTCTGAAACACATTTCAGGAAAGCCTGGGCTTTTACTGGATTCACTGGGATGCGTGAGAGAAAAAAATCTTCTCACAGGAGGTCTTAATCGGAATCCTATTCGGTACCCCTGAGAGACAATGCTCTGAATCCATTGATTTTGGACAGAATTTGCCCAAACATCCTTGAAAAACCTTAATCTGCCCCCTACCAGCTGAGCTGGAATGAGGGCCGCACCCTCATGCGTACTTAGGGGCTGACTTTGGTTTCTTAAAAGGCTTGGATTTATTCCAATTTGAGGAAGGCTTCCAATTGGAAACAGATTCCTTGGGGGAAGGATTCGGTTTTTGTTCCTTATTTTGACGAAAGAAATTAAAACGATTAGAAGCCTTAGATTTACCCTTAGATTTTGTATCCCCCCAGTAACAGTGGAAAGAAAGAGATAGTAATCTAGACTTAGATGTCAAATCAGCATTCCAAGATTTAAGCCACAAAGCTCTTCTAGCTAAAATAGCTAAAGACATGGATCTAACATCAATTTTGATAATATCAAAAATAGCATCACAAATAAAATGATTAGCATGTTGCAGTAAATAAACATTGCTATATAAGTCAGAATCCAATTCTTGTTGCGCTAAATTCTCCAACCAAAAAGTTGAAGCAGCTGCAACATTAGCCAAACAAATTGCAGGCCTAAGAAGATGACATGAATATAAATAGGCTTTCCTTAGATAAGATTCCAGCTTCCTATCTAAAGGATCTTTGAAGGAAGTACTATCTCCATAGGAATAGTGGTTCGTTTAGCAAGAGTAGAAATAGCCCCATCAACTCTGGGGATCTTTTCCCAAAACTCTATTGAAATTGCTGGTAAAGAATACAATTTTTTAAACCTTGCAGAAGGATTAAAAGGAGTACCCGGCTTATTCCATTCCTTAGAAATCATATCAGAAATAGCATCAGGAATAGGAAAAACCTCTGAAGTAACCACAGGAGGTTTAAAAACAGAATTTAAACGTTTACTGGTTTTAATATCAAGAGGACTAGCTTCCTCAATATCCAAAGTAATTAACACTTCTTTTAACAAAGAACGCATATACCCCATTTTAAATAAATAAGTAGATTTGTCAGTGTCAATCTCTGATGAGGATCTATCTGATTCAGAAGATCCTTCCTCAGAGGTGGATAATTCATTATGTTGTCGGTCATTTGAAATTTCATCAACTTTATGAGAAGTTTTAAAAGACCTCTTACGCTTATTAGAAGGTGGAAATGCAGACAAAGCCTTCTGAATAGAATCAGTAACAAATTCTTTAAAATTCATAGGTATAACATGTACATTAGAAGTTGAAGGAACTGCAACCGGCAATGTACTATTACTGATGGACACACTACTATCTGCATGTAAAAGTTTATCATGACAACTAATACAAATGACAGGAGATATAACCTCCACAATTTTACAAAAAATGCACTTAGCTTTGGTAGAATCGATGTCAGGCAGCAAAGTTCCAACAGATACTTCTGAGGCAGGATCAGATTGAGACATCTTGCAAAATGTAAAAGAAAAAACAACATATAAAGCAAAATTATCAATTTCCTTATATGACAGTTTCAGGAATGGGAAAAAATACAAATAGCATAGCCCTCTGACATAGAAAAAAGAAAGAGGCAAAAGCAATAAGGCAATATATAATGAAAAAAGTTTTGGTGGCAAGTATGACGCACGTAACTGAAATTTTTTTTTGCCACCAACCATGTCCGGAAATGACACACTCGCGTTACTAACGATGCAACCCTGTCTGAACACCGCATCAATTATGACGCCGGAAATGACGAACTTGCGTCAATGGACGTGCCTTTCACGCCAAACAATTCTCGTGCCAAGAATGACAATCTGCAAAAGGAAATACATGAACCTGACTCATGGCAAATATAAGTACAATACATATATTTAGAACTTTATATAAATGCATAAAGTGCCACACCATAGCTGAAGTGCCTTAAGAAATAAAAACATACTTACCAAAAGACACCCATCCACATATAGCAGATAGCCAAACCAGTACTGAAACAGTTATCAGTAGCGGTAATGGTATATGAGAGTATATCGTCGATCTGAAAAGGGAGGTAGGAGACGAATCTCTACGACAGATAACAGAGAACCTATGAAAAAGACCCCCGTTAGGAAAATCATTGTATTCAATAGGTGATGCTCTCTTCACGTCCCTCTGACATTCGCTATACTCTGAGAGGAATCAGGCTTCAAAATGCTGAGAAGCACATGTCAACGTAGAAATCTTAGCACAAACTTACTTCACCATCTCCATAGGAGGTACAATTTGTAAAACTGAATTGTGGGTGTGGTGAGGGGTGTATTTATAGGCATTTTTAGGTTTGGGAAACTTTGCCCCTCCTGGTAGGATTGTATATCCCATACGTCACTAGCTCATGGACTCTTGACAATTACATGAAAGAAATAATTGTTTTAATCCAGGGATTTTGGACAGACTGTAAACAAGCTTTCTGAAAATGATTTAATCTGCCCCTACCAGTAATACATAGAAACTGGATTAGATTTCTTATTCTGTTTGGATTTGTTTCAATTTGAAGTGGGTCTCCAGACAAAGCCAGAGGGTTTGAGGGTGGAGTCAGTTTTCTGTTCTCTATTCTGACAAAAGGAACAAAAACGATTAGGAGCTCTGAATTTTCCTTTGGAATTTTTGCCTTGAGGGAGAAAAGCTTCTTTACCACCAGTAATAGTAGGAATAATAGAATCCAGTTGAGACCCAAACAATTTCTTCCCTTAGAAAGAAAGAGGATATAATCTAGTTTTAGATACTATGTCAGCATTCCAGGATTTAAGCCACAGGGTATGTCTGGAAAGAATAGCTAGAGACATGCTTTTCATTGAAGTTGTTTGCATTTTGAAGTAAATTCAATAGATTAGAATATTCAGGGTCAGTGGACAACTGTTGTGCAAGACAATAGATATAACTGGACTAAGAATATAGCCAGTATGTAGAAATGCCCTTCTTAAATAAGATTCCAGTTTTTTATCTAAAGGGTCTTTAAAAAAAGTACTGTCTTCTAGAGGTATAGTAGTGCATTTAGTTAGAGTGGAAATGGCACCATCAACTTTGGGAACAGTTTCCCATAACTGTAAGTTAGCAGCAGGTAAAGGATATAGTTTTTTAAACCTTGGAGAGGGATTAAAAGAAACACCTGGCTTAGACCATTCCTTAGCAATCATATCAAAGACAGCATCAGGTATAGGGAAAATTTCAGGGAGACACAGAGTTTTATATACTACTTTTAAACTCTTACATGGCTTACCATCAGAAGGTTTAGATTCTTCAATCCCTAAAGTGACTAAGACTTCCTTCAAAAGAGAATGTTGATACATCTCTGGAGGGTCCTCCATTAATGTTGGTGTATTTATCAGCAGCAGTTGCCACCAACGTGTTAAGTATTGTAATTATGAATATTAATAATTAATAGCGGTATAAAATTATTGTCAGCGATATCTACAATTAATATAGCAGAATTTTGTCAATACACTCCAGTAAGATGTTAAATCCCCAAATTATCACTTATGAGATATCTATAAATTTGGCAAAAATATTATTAAAAATTAATATTTAATCTCAATATAAAATATTAGAAATTCTGATCAGTTAATCTTTATATACACATTGATTATGTTTATATAGTAGCAGGATATCACCTATGACCAGTTATATCTATACATTTATCAATACAATATTAAAATATAAAGCAGGCACACAATATTTCTATAAATTAACCTTAACTCAAAACGAATCACTTAACAAATATCCCACATGAATTTTACAAGAACAATTTGTATTTAACCAGCAACACTTAGTCCAATGCCAAAATATGGACTACTAACTTGACAATTCTTATTTAACAATATAACCAAATATTTCAGCACAAATCTTACCAAATCTCAATGAATCTAATATAACTTCCAGAAAAATATAATTAAACTATTTGACCAACAATAGTCTTATAATACATTAAATAATCAACCAGAGATTTTTACACAAATTTATCAGCTCAACATATACCAACCAATATGGCATTAAATAGTTTCAACTTCGCCACAACTAGTGCAGTTTGTAAAATATATAACAGTAAATAAAAAATGAATTTATAAATATGGAATACAAAACCTTTCCTATCAACAGTAAATTGCTTAATGCTAGATATGAATATTTATAGACTACACAGGTCTATGGAACACCTACCTGTACCTACAAATTACGCTTACAAATCACAGCTATACTTAAATTACTGTGATAGAGACTACCTTTGATTCAAAATATTAAATATATTTAACAATTGCCATACATTACCAGATAACCAATTTGAGAGTTTCAGCTTTCCAGATATCTCTATTGTTATATATTTTAAGGGAGATATCGCGCAATCTGAAGGTAAATAGTAGGTCCAATTTGTTTACTCTTTCAGTATAAAGAGGGTCCCAAACGTTTATCTCACCAAGACTTGTATATCCAAGGCAGCAAGTTTAACCAGGCAAGAGTCAGGCTCAATCAGTCACTAATCAAAGTAAGTAGCATCAGCCCCTTCTTATCTCCTGTGCAAAGAGTTTTATATATCACCTTAACTTCCACCTTAATTTCTAATCATCAGTGAAAATTCTGATCACACCCTTAGCTTCTCATTGGCTTACTGGGAATTGCCATTGGGTTATTCAATCCTCTTAATTGGATACCTTTAACTGTAATTCTCACACTGGACACAATAGGCAACGGAATGTAGTTTCATTAGTAAATACTACATAAAATATATTTTCTTAGATATACAGTATATGTTTAAAGTGTTCATTTAAAACACTCATATTTTCTAGCTCAATAAACTATTAGGTCAATATATATGTGACTATTTGGCTTAACTGAGCATGTATATTTTAAGACTAAGCATGAGTATATTGATATCTCTCAAATATATAAATGTATAATACACATAATATGATTATACCTAGCTGATGTATGCTTCCGTACATTTCTACTTATAATATTTTAAAAGAAGTACTTAAAACGTAAAATTTCTACTTTCCATACATACCTGCAATTAGAATTCTATTGGAACCAATATCATTATAGATATATAAGCTTCCATAAATACTTGTACACACACACACATATATATATATATATATATATATATATATATATATATATATATACACATACATACACACACACACACACACACACACACAAGTATGTTGTTATTGCTTACTTAATACAAAGATCTTATTTCATTATGGTCTATTTCTTAATGTTCAAGAGTATGGACTCCCATATATGATTATAGTCATAGGACAATGTATTTGATATGTATTCATTTTTCTCTCGGTGGTTCAGATTCTGAAATAAAGCAAAGGCTGTTTATTTTGAAATACAAACATTTTAAATTCAATACAAATACATATTCACCTCACTTCATATTTAAAAGGTATTGTGCAACATTTTTGAGACATGAGATATCCCCCAAAATCCATATATATATATATATATATATATATATATATATATATATATATATATATATATATATATGTAAAAAATTAAATATTTGAACATTTATAATATAGGATATTTAAAATCCCAATTTGTTTTCACATGCCTTTAAGTGTCTACTCCAGACATTGTATTGTGTATTGGGACTTGAAAAGGGAATTCTTTGTCCCACCATTTGCCTGTGTTAAATCAATTACCCTCCTGAGATTTTGCTAGCTTCAATGGTCAGTTTAGACTGAATGTCTGCTGTCCTCACAGGGGGTCTAGTGATCTGATAGGAAATACATCTCTTAAACAGTGGTTCAAAGGTCCCTTTGTAGTTTGAGATATCCTGTCTTCTTTTTTATTGTGTTTTCAGATAACCTATGTGTATTCAACTGGCAACTGGTCTGAGTTCAATTTTTATTTATGAATTTAATGCAACTTACATTAACCAGATTTTCACATACAAAATTATTATTTCTCTACATCATATATATATGTAAAATATGTATATTACATAATGTCATTCACCTATTCCCTGACAAGAATGAATATGTTCAATTTTAAATAAAAAGAAGGAATTATCAGGTTCTCTGATGAGGGAGCCTCACTATTAGAGGAATCCTCATCATTTAAAGATACTTCAGTATTTTGTAGGTTAAGACTTATATTACTAGTAGAAGGTAAAATTTGAACTGACATTTTTCGTTTATTCAAAGGTGGAAGTGCAGCCAGGGCCTTTTTAATGGCAGCAGTAATTAATTTTTTTCATTGCTGGAGAAATGCCATCTCCTATCTGTAAGGAGGAGACAGTAGGTGCATTAGTACAAATAGAAACATCATTAGATTGATCGGTATGCAATAAAAAAATCTAAGCATGAGTCAACATAAATGAGCTGAAGAAACTACTTCAGTTGTTTTACAATAAGCACACTTAGCTTTAGTAGAAAGGTGTTCAGTAAACTTAGTTCCTATAGTAAATTTAAGGACAGATTGGTGCTGCTCCATTATGGCAAAAATTTCAGTAAAAAAATAGATGCAATAATTACTATTATTACCCCCTTAAGGCAAGCTTTTTGAGGAAAGAAAAAAATATGCCTCCTTTGTATAGTGCTGCATGGACGTTAAAGTGCTAAGCAAATGTAGCCTAGGTAAGCATTAACTGTCAGTGTGCGCAATTTCAAAACACTATTTTATCTGAAAAAGGAGCGTGCTAGTTTGGGCGCATCCATTGATGCAACATCCAACGTGCCCATACAAAGACGTGCTGTTGTTTTTCAAAGGCTGTGTCAAGTTTGATGCACGTATTAAATTATATTCTAAGTGCGTGTACTATGGAGCGCTAACTTGACAAGTATTATAAGTGTTGGTTATACATATGCGTTGATTTTGACGCACGATTCATGTGTGTAATATGTTGCGCAAATCTGATAAGCATTTTATGTGGCGGTTTTGACACACGAATTGAATTTTTTTTATGCAAAAAAAGGCTATGTGAATAGTAAGTATCTGTCCCAAGGCCATACATACACATATATAGATAAACTTTTAAACATCTTAAAAGTGCCCATATACATAGTCGTGACTGTTTATAAAAAAAAATACAAAAACATACTTACCCATAGACACTGGTCCCTTAGTAGTAGACAGCCAAACCAGTACTGAAACATATCAGCAGAATTAATGAAATAGGAGTATAACGTCTATCTGTAAAGGGAGGCAGAAGACGAGTCCCTGTGACCGAATTCACAGATAGCCTATGAAGGATTTCCCATGAGGCGTAAACATTGTATCATGAGGCAGTACTCCAATCACATCCCTCTGATAAGCACTGTACTCTGAGGGGAACTGGGCTTCAATATGTTCTGAAGCACCTTTCACTGAAGGAATCATGCACATCATGCTTCAACCACCTCCAACGGAGGCAAAGTTAAAAACTAAGGTATGAGTGAGGTGGGAGGGGTTTTATAGGCTTTTGAGGTTTGTCAAAAACCGCCTCCTCCTGGTAGGAATGTATATCCCATCATAACAGCTTGTGGACTCTCGCCACCTATATGGAAGAAATAGCTCCTTCTATAGCTTACACTCCATGGAAGCCCCCTCAACAATGGCACAAACATCTGACAGGCTATTTGTAGAAATGCACCCGTACCGCAGAACGACACTTGCATTTCAAATTTATGCTGCACTCCTACTCCTACTCCTCCATCCTCAACCTCTCCAAACAAAACTACTTTAGAACTATCATTTCATATATGTCCTAAAATTCTAAGCAACTTCTCTCCACTTTCAAAACCCTCCTGTGCCTTCCCTCTACTCCCATTCTCACTTCTCACACAGCACACAACTTTTTAATACATTTCAAAACTAAAATTGATTTAATCTGACATGAAATAACTTTCTACCACAACAATATCCACTAGATGTGTGCATTTGGATCCTTCATGAGGATCCGAATGTGGAAGTAAGTTCCCTTTGGATATTTTCGTAGTCCGATTGATTCATGTCAAAGATTCCCACTCTATGATCTGTGCCTATCCAGATCTTAGAGCGGGGACATTTTAAAGGAATTAGTCCGACTTTGAATATATCTGAAGGGAACGAGCAGATCCATACTTCTGCATTTGAATCGTCACAAAGGATCCGAATGCACACATCTAATATCCACTCTTAACAAATCACTGCAAACTTTCACACTCAGCCTACCCAAAAACTCAGCATATTCACTCCTGTTACAGAGGAGGAGGTTTCTGCTTTCCTTTCATCTTCCATTCTTACTACACAATCTAATCAACAAAAGGGGGCGCTAATCTATAGCTTTTTTGGTAAAAGAAAGAAAAACCATATATATAGAGTTATAGATACAATAAAATATCTCAACAAATATATATATAAGAAACAATTCTAAATAAAAAGTTCAAGTCCACAATGTGGGGTAAAACTTCTTTTAGACCAGACGATAGCCACCTCCTCCTCACCAATAGGTCCAGAATACTATAAGAAATTAAACAAAACAGAGGGACGCCTCATGTGTGGTATCATCAAATTTATACAGGGCCACAAAATATTATGAGCCAAATGGGTACTCGCATGGCTGTATAGCACACCAACATGCTTGTAGGAACAGGCTGCAGATTAAACAGGTGTGGCAGCTCACCCACAAAGGAAATCAGTCATCTACTGCAGTAAAAAGATGAAGCACAAAGCAAGCACCAATTGTGCAGATCACTCAGGATAAAATTTGTATTCACTTTATACAGGTGCAAAATGGGTACTCACATGCTAGATTAGCACATCAATGTGCTAGTAGGAGCAGGCTGGCAGATTTTAATAAGATGTGTCAGCTCAACCCCAGGGAACTTTTCCTCAATGTGTGGTATCCAAATGGAGCAATGTTTTATTGGTCAGGCTCCCATTCAAGCAGGCAAAGATAGGTATATCCACTCAAGAAAGTATTTCATAAAAATACTATTTATTATAAAAACTAATTAAAAGCAATGTATAAAAGAGTGGTCTAGGGGTGTACAAACTTACCCCCTAGAAATACAACGCGTTACATACAAGCCGTTTCCTCAGGCATAATATTCACCTTGCTTCTATCCTGCTTTATAGATCTACTGCCTAATACCAACTAACATTGGGGCGTGTTTCCTAATAGTATCTATACACCTGATTACTTTAATTACATAGTTGTTAAATATGTGTGTTTTCTATAGTAACATCAAATATATATGCATATATATAGCTCTACATGTTGTATTGCATTGTCTTATAAATATATGCGACCATCAATTCATATACATATCAAAACACATTAATAGGAGTTTTACATTTAACATAATTCATTGTTCGGATCACATTTCATTTTTGTGTCCTTTTGTTTCAAGTTCATGACACATGATGTTAACCTCATGATATGATGTTAACCCCATTGGTGATGTTTTTCATATATGAGAAAAACCAGTAAATACATTTTACTGACTCACAAAAACCTATAGCCTTTTGAGAAGTATATACAATCTCATATTTCGCATCAATAAGATTCTTATATCATATATTTTTTTGTATTGCGAGCATTATACGCTAACCATAATAGATCCTTCTTACTTTTTTTATTCTTTTGAATTTCGTTATTAGCCCTCTTTTTTGTGCCGATAACCTATAATCTCAAAACCCCTATATCTTAATTCTAAATATACAACCAATTGGTTTCTATTCCAAGGGCTCACGTATATATGTGATTCTTAAAAATTGTAATAAGTTGTTTTTTTCCGTTGTACAAGCTATCCGGGTTGATTGTATCCATTATGTTGTGTAGCTATGTTTTATGTATATGATAAGCTGATTGGTTCATGTGCTCTATGCTGATTGGCCCATAATAAGTCTTTGGCTTATTGAATTAGAGGTGTGTTCCTCTCTGCTAAAACCAGCCTGACCTAACTGTCAAAAGCACTCTAGCATCAAACCGCTTTGTATATAGATCACTAGGTGCACCACATCCTACCGGAGTAAATCTCTCCATATCTCTCTGCGATATTATCCAGCCAATACTACATTCAGATTCACCCACATTATGACTCCACGTCAACTTGCATAATCAATATTGTGTTATAAATACTAAACTTTATAAGATTAGTGTTCTTAAACTATGTGTGCCCTAATATTCTAAATGTGTGATATATATAAAAGAACTTATATACGGTCCTTATAAATGTATGTGAATAAATCTTATCTTGTAAGAATCAAATCAGTACTACTGTATTCACATAAAAGTATGTGAATATATATACAAAATATAATGTAGTGCTTATCTTGTGAGAACACCTTATGTTCCAACAATGTGCATATGTGTACAGGGAGTGCAGAATTATTAGGCAAATGAGTATTTTGACCACATCATCCTCTTTATGCATGTTGTCTTACTCCAAGCTGTATAGGCTCGAAAGCCTACTACCAATTAAGCATATTAGGTGATGTGCATCTCTGTAATGAGAAGGGGTGTGGTCTAATGACATCAACACCCTATATCAGGTGTGCATAATTATTAGGCAACTTCCTTTCCTTTGGCAAAATGGGTCAAAAGAAGGACTTGACAGGCTCAGAAAAGTCAAAAATAGTGAGATATCTTGCAGAGGGATGCAGCACTCTTAAAATTGCAAAGCTTCTGAAGCGTGATCATAGAACAATCAAGCGTTTCATTCAAAATAGTCAACAGGGTCGCAAGAAGCGTGTGGAAAAACAAAGGCGCAAAATAACTGCCCATCAACTGAGAAAAGTCAAGCGTGCAGCTGCCAAGATGCCACTTGCCACCGGTTTGGCCATATTTCAGAGCTGCAACATCACTGGAGTGCCCAAAAGCACAAGGTGTGCAATACTCAGAGACATGGCCAAGGTAAGAAAGGCTGAAAGACGACCACCACTGAACAAGACACACAAGCTGAAACGTCAAGACTGGGCCAAGAAATATCTCAAGACTGATTTTTCTAAGGTTTTATGGACTGATGAAATGAGAGTGAGTCTTGATGGGCCAGATGGATGGGCCCGTGGCTGGATTGGTAAAGGGCAGAGAGCTCCAGTCCGACTCAGACGCCAGCAAGGTGGAGGTGGAGTACTGGTTTGGGCTGGTATCATCAAAGATGAGCTTGTGGGGCCTTTTCGGGTTGAGGATGGAGTCAAGCTCAACTCCCAGTCCTACTGCCAGTTTCTGGAAGACACCTTCTTCAAGCAGTGGTACAGGAAGAAGTCTGCATCCTTCAAGAAAAACATGATTTTCATGCAGGACAATGCTCCATCACACGCGTCCAAGTACTCCACAGCGTGGCTGGCAAGAAAGGGTATAAAAGAAGAAAATCTAATTACATGGCCTCCTTGTTCACCTGATCTGAACCCCATTGAGAACCTGTGGTCCATCATCAAATGTGAGATTTACAAGGAGGGAAAACAGTACACCTCTCTGAACAGTGTCTGGGAGGCTGTGGTTGCTGCTGCACGCAATGTTGATGGTGAACAGATCAAAACACTGACAGAATCCATGGATGGCAGGCTTTTGAGTGTCCTTGCAAAGAAAGGTGGCTATATTGGTCACTGATTTGTTTTTGTTTTGTTTTTGAATGTCAGAAATGTATATTTGTGAATGTTGAGATGTTATATTGGTTTCACTGGTAAAAATAAATAATTGAAATGGGTATATATTTGTTTTTTGTTAAGTTGCCTAATAATTATGCACAGTAATAGTCACCTGCACACACAGATATCCCCCTAAAATAGCTAAAACTAAAAACAAACTAAAAACTACTTCCAAAAATATTCAGCTTTGATATTAATGAGTTTTTTGGGTTCATTGAGAACATGGTGGTTGTTAATAAAATTAATCCTCAAAAATACAACTTGCCTAATAATTCTGCACTCCCTGTATTAAGTTCATAATTAAATACATGATATGTAATAAGAGCTAATTCTTCTTAATTATGTGTTAATACCAGATCAAAGTGATGGTCCCCTATATGGAGACATATACTATATATGGAGATATATTACTATATTTATAATGAAATATATAGGTGTCAGTGTGTACCTGAATGGTATTTCAACTATTCTATCTACTCATAAACATATAATAAGCCTACATCTACTCTATTCGGAAAATTTTATTATTATTGGTTATTTGTAGAGCACTGTAAACAGAGGGTAGTACAACAAAACAATTAAAGGGATCAGATGGGTAGAGGGTCCTGCCAAGAGTTGCACTGTTGTAATTAGCTCTTAAGAAGGTGATCTACAAACAGCTGGACTTAAGGGGGTTCAGGGGATAGCAATGGATGAGTGGAACTGGTATAAGGTAAGGTTAGCATAGGTTGTATGCATCCCTGAACAGTAGAGTCTTTAGGGAGCGCTTGAAGCTTTCAAAACTAGGGGAGAGTCTTGTGGGGCGAGGCAGAGAGTTCAACAAGATGGGAGCCAGTCTGGAGAAGTCCTGTAAACGGGAGTGCGATGAGGTAACCAGAGAGGAGGAGAGTAGGAGGTCATGAGCAGAGCGAAGGGGACGGGAGGGAGAGTATCTGGAGACAAGGTCTGAGATATAGGGGGGAGCAGTGCAGTTGAGGGCTTTGTATGTCAGAGTGAGAATTTTGTGTTTGATCCTAGAGGAAAGAGGAAGCCAGTGAAGGGATTGGCAGAGAGGAGCAGCAGTTGAAGAGCGACGTGTAAGGAAGATGAGTCTGGCAGAGGCATTTATTATGAATTGTAAGGGAGCTAGGCGGCAGGTGAGGAGACCAGAGTGGACAGAGTTGCAGTAATCAAGGCGGGAAAGGATGAGAGAGTGGATTAAAATCTTAGTTGTGTCTTGTGTAAGGAAGTGTCTAATTTTGGAGATGTTTTTAAGGTGGAAGCAGCAGGCTTTAGCAAAGGACTGAATGTGAGGAGTGAAGGAAAGATCTGAGTCAAATGTGACCCCGAGACATCGGACATGCGGGGTAGGGGTAATGATGGAGTTGTCGACAGTTATAGAGATATTGGGGGTGGAGATTTTGGAAGAAGGGGGGAAAATGAGGAGCTCAGTTTTGGAGAAATTTAGCTTGAGGTAGTGAGAGGACATCCAGGAAGAGATGTGAGAAAGACAGTTAGTGACACAGGTTAGCAAGGAAGGAGATAGGTCTGGTGCAGAGAAGTAGATTTGGGTGTCATTGGCATACAAATGATATTGGAAACCGTGGGACTTAATTAGGGAACCTAGTGATGACGTATAGATTGAGAAGAGAAGGGGACCGAGAACAGAGCCTTGCGGTACTTCGACAGAAAGTGGTGATGAGGCAGAGGAGGCCCCAGAGAAGGCTACACTGAAGGTACGGTATGATAGGTAGGAAGAGAGCCACGAAAGGGCTGTGTCACAGATGCCGAAGGATTGGAGGGTTTGGAGCAATAGAGGGTGGTCAACAGTGTCAAAGGCTGCGGACAGATCAAGGAGGATAATCAGAGAGAATTGGCCTTTTGATTTTGCTGTAAGTAGGTCGTTGGTGATCTTAACAATAGCTGCTGTCTCTGTTGAGTGATAGGGACGAAATCCAGATTGAAGTGGGTCAAGAAGGGAGTTTAACGTAAGGAAATGGGATAGGCGTGCATATACTAGTTTTTTGAGAAGCTTTGAAGCAAGAGGGAGGAGAGAAATAGGGCGGTAATTGGATTGGGAGGTAGGATCAAGGGAAGGTTTTTTGAGGATAGGTGTGACCAGTGCATGTTTCATCGATGAGGGAAATGTACCAGTGCTGAGAGAGAGGTTGAAAATGTGTGTTAGTATAGGGGTAAGGGTAGTAGAGAGGGAGGGGAGTAGCTGTGAGGGGATAGGGTCAAGGGGACAGGTAGAGAGGTGAGAGCGCAGTATAAGTGCCGAAAATTCTTCCTCAGTAACAGGGGAGAATGAACTAAGTTTCAGGATATGGGGGTTGTGGTTGAGTGAGAGCATTTGGGGGGGGGGGAGAATGGAATTATGTTGAGAGCTGATTTCATGTCTGATGGAGTCAATTTTGTTAATGAAATGACTGGCAAAGTCTTGAGCTGACAGAGAAGTTGTATTAGGAAGTGGGGGAGGGCGGAGGAGAGTATTGAAAGTGGAGAACAGACGTTTTGGGTTTGAAGAAAGATTAGAGATAAGAGTAGAGAAGTAGTGTTGCTTGTGGAGATTAAGGGCAGAATAGTAGGAGTTCAAGATGAATTTGTAATGAGGAAAATCAGCTGAACTCCGTGATTTTCTCCAATGCCGTTCAGTAGTACGGGAACATCTGCGTAGGTACTGTGTCAGAGGAGTATGCCAGGGCTGGGGATGAGTGTGTGATTTCCGAGAGAGAGTACATCGATAGCTAAAGATCAGGTCAAGAGAGTGACCGTCTTTGTGAGTGGGAGAATCAGTCCATTGTGACAGCCCGAAAGAGGAAGTGAGTTGCAGAAGTTGTTTAGCAGATGAGGCAGTGGGATTGTTAAGGGGGATGTTGAATTCGCCAAGAATGAGGGCAGGGGTGTCTGAGGAAAGGAAATAGGGTAGCCAGGCAGCCAAGTGATCTAGAAATTGAGTTGAGGAGCCAGGGGGTTGGTATATGACTGCAACACGTACAGAGAGAGGGGAGAATAAGCGAATCATGTGGGTTTCGAATGAGGGAAAAATGAGGGAAGAGATAGGATGTATTTGTTGAAAGGTGCAATGAGAGGAAAGTAAAATACCTACACCACCTCCTTGTCTATTACCAGACCTAGGAGTGTGGCTGAAGTGGAGACCCCCATGTGACAGAGCAGCAGTGGATGCTGTGTCTAGGGGAGAGAGCCAGGTTTCTGTTAGGGCCAGAAGGTTGAGGGAGCGGGAGATGAAGAGGTCATGTATAGAAGTGAGCTTGTTGCAAACAGAGCGCGAGTTCCAGAGTGCACAAGTGAAAGGGGTAGTGGCTTTAGATGCAAGAGGAATGTGAGTAAGGTGTGCATAGTTTTGTTTTCTGAGTCTATGGGATGGTACACATGGATGTGCACGGCTTGTCAGTGGTTGGGGACCAGGATTAGGGGAGATGTCACCAGCAGTAAGTAGAAGCAAGAGGGAGAGTGGCATGAGATGAGATACAGATTTGCAGTAGTGAGACTGCTTTTGAGATGAGCTGCAGGGGGGAGAGAGAGTGTTTAGGAATAGGTAAAGTTCATGAGTACAAAAGTAAGGTGAGTTTAAGAGAGATGGGCTAATGAACAGTGCAGGTGGAGAGGGAGAAGGAGTAATTGAATAGTGTAGTTTGTTATAGAGACAAAAGGGTAGCAAAAAGGAATACAAATATATTGAGCATTTTTACAGAATTGGGAACCAGTTAAAAACATAAGACACAGAATTACTGTAACAGTTGCATAAGGGAACAAAAGGTATATGAAACATAATATTACAAAAGTACTGTGTATTCTATATGGTTAAGGGAATGGAAGGATGTGCTGATCAGTGTTTGCACTTGTCATTTCAGGAGATTGAAAGGTGTGTGGGAGACTATCTATAAATGAGGAAATGAGCTTGGGGTGGGTGGGGTGAGGGGTAGGGTGGGAGGGAAGCTGTTTTCCAGAAGGCTACCTGTTGTAAGATAGAGGGCAGTTGAAGCAGCTGAGTGTAAAAATTTGTGTATTTTCTGTGGGTTCTGGGAGAGGATGTGTTTGAAATCAAGCTGAAGGAGATATATATATATTAGGTTAATGATGGTCCAGCAAAAGTGTGTTAAAGGAGTGGGAGGGTACATTTATGGACATTTGAGCTAAGGGTCAATCATGCAGAAACAAAAAAAAAAACATCAACAAAATATTACAGAGATAAGACTGAGACTGAGGTATACAAGGGGTGAAATAAAACCATTAAACAAATAGACAGATAAATGGGCAAGAGCTGCTTAAACTAACGTAACATAATGGCAGACATAAAGTTGATAAAATATGCAATGAGCTAGAGGTATGCAAATTATGACTAGCACAGCCTGTAATTACAAAGTCATGGTAATATATACATTTAAAATAAAAACAAAACAAAAGGAATTATCACTAAATATACAACAACATAAAATATGTTTAAAAAACAGACTGATCTAACACTTCATTTAGAACAGAGGGAAACAATGTTTGAAACTTATAGATCCAATATGTTTCCCTCTGGCGTAAACGAGTATATCTATTAACGCCCACCCTAGGGGCAATATATTCCAAAGGGGTAATCTGATATGTTTGATGGCCACCATTGTGCTGGACAGTACTATATCTTGATATACTATGTTTCATGGAGCAAGTTATTATATTTCTCCAATGTTCACTCCACCTAGTGCAAATTGTTCTGCACGTGTGGCCTAAATATTGGAGGCCGCATGTGCAGGTGAGCACATATATAACGTAACTAGTCCCACAATCAATTCTATTCTTTATAGTAATGATTTCCCCTGTAGTGTGGCATTTAATGGTTTAATTCCATGTGTGATGTGTTTACACATGTAGCATCTAGCTTTATTGCATCTATATGTTCCTATTTTCTCTTTATTGGCATGGTGACTCGAATTGTGTATATTTTTCTTCTTTGATATTACTACTCTACTCAGTGCGAGTTTCTGTTTGAGGGTAGGTGCTCTGCGAAATACTACTTTTGGATTTTTACTCTCTATGCTATTTCTGACAATGGGATCTTTAAGAATAATTGGCCAAATATATTTATATAAAATTTGTCTGATTTGCTTATGTTCAGAATTGTATTGGGTAAGGAATATTGGGTCTTTAAATTGTTTTTCATTTTTTAACTTATGTGACCCTTCTGGCCTAGGCAAAAGAATGGTACTCCTATCTTCGTTTCTTTCTTTAATATAACTATCTTTAATTAATTCCATAGGATAGCCCTTCTCTCTAAATCTCGTAATTAGAATTACAGATTGATCATCATATGATGTCATAGTACTACAGTTTCTTCTAATACGTCTGAACTGACTATATGGGATGTTGGTCTTCCAGCTATTTAGATGATTACTGGAGAAGTGGAGGAAGTTATTGCTATCCACCTCCTTAAAATAGGTGGAAGACTCAACATCCCCCATATGTGTCCACTTAAGGTTGACGTCCAGAAATTCAATTTTTTCTCTTTGTATGTTATAAGTGAAGGAGAGACCCATATTGTTAGAATTTAAACTTTTCAAGAATACTGTGGCTTCCTCTATGGCGCCATTCCAAATAAAAATCAGATCATCTATATAACGGCCATAGAATACCAGATTCGCCTCCCAGCTGGAGTCATAAATGAATCTCCCTTCAAATCTGCCCATGAATAAATTGGCAAAGCTGTGGGCGAATCTGGTACCCATGGCCATTCCTTTGATCTACAGATAGTAATCATCTAGAAACTGAAAGTAGTTATGAGATAATATGTATTTAATACAAGCCAAGATGAATTCTTGTTGTATCAATGGTAAGTATATGTCATTCTGAAGATGACTACCCACAGCATTCAAACCTAGTTGGTGATCTATGTTTGAATATAAAGACCCCACGTCACATGTTAACCATAGACATTGCTCTCCTCTTTTTTTGACAATTGATCATTTATTTAACAGATCAGTGGTATCTCTAATATAAGAGGGTAACTTGGTAACATATTTTTGTAACTGGAGATCGATATATTCAGACAACCTGTCTGTGAGGCTATTTATTCCCGCAATGATGGGTCTCCCTGGCGGTCTGGTATGATTTTTGTGGATCTTTGGGAGATTGTAATAAAATGGGGTACTGGGATGGTCAGGAAGTAAATATAGTTTTTCTTTTTTATTTAGGATACCTTTATAAAATCAATTTAGAATAAGATCTTTAAGGATTCTACCATATAACAGTGTTGGATCACTTTTAAGTTTCCTATAATATTCGGTATTACATATAATAGGTTTAGCTTGCATTACATAATCTTCATAGTCCTTTAGGACTATCCCCCCACCCTTATCAGCTAAATTTTGATCATTCATTAGGCTATTAAGGGCATGTAGTTCATTGGGCCAGATGTTTTTGGTATTGTGGAGACCTTTTCTTTGGGTTTTAATCTGGAATGCCTTAGTTAGATCATCCAATACTAGTTGTTGAAAAAGGTCCACATATGAACCTTCTTCTCTCGGAGGGTTAAAAGTGGACTGTGGTGATAGTGATGTATGTACTATTTGCTCAAATAGATTATTTGATAAATCACTTGTTTCTGTGTATATCAACTGTTCTAAATTCCTCGGATTCATATCATTGGTCAATATAGGTGTTCCTTCCAGTTTATGCTTTCTAAGCTGTTTAGCTGCAAAAAATCTCTGTAATGATATCTTTCTTGTTAATGAATTGATGTCTACATACAGATTGAAAATATTAGGTTGAGAGGGGGGGCAAAAGGATAATCCCAGTTTTTTTTTATGGTATGCCCTCTCCCTCTTCTTCCTCGTTTGGGAAAGATCTTTTTTTGTAGTTTTGTGCTAGTTTCGTTTTGTCCCATAGTGGGACCAGGGGTCTATCCCCTAAAAAATTATTCCCAACTGAGGTGGAGGGTCTCTCTTCACGCATATTCTGTTGTTCACATGTTCTATTTGATGAATTGGTACCATCATTGGGTAGTGGGTGAAATCAATTATGTGTTGGAGTTTCATAGTGATTATGATTATCACCATGATGTCCCCAATTATTTCTACCATTTGATCCCTGATTTGTTCTCTCATTTGATGTCTGATATGTTGGGGAATTATATTCATAAGTTTGATTGTAATTTTGTTGTGGCTTATTACCTCTATGTTGATGTACAGGTTTCCAATTATAATTTTGTCTATTCTGTGTTCTATTGGTGTTATAGGAATGATAACCTTGTGCTCTCCAATCATTATTTCTAGTATGGGAAACGTCATCCCTTTCATGGTTAGTTGAATACTGATTATGCTGTTGGTTCCCCACCTGGTGATGACGATTCCCATTCCCACCATTATGTGATCTATTTTTCTTTTTCTTTTTTTTGTACTGTCATCCAGGTAGGATCTTTATTTTCAATATTATCTGATTCAGATTTTTTTATTATTGTAGGTGTATACAACCCCTTTGGTGTAGTCCTCTTCATCTCTTGCTAATTTAGAATTTTTCCTTTCAATAAGTTCTCTCTGAAAATCATCAGATGCTTTAATTGTCTGACTATTTAATCTAGAATATTCTGAATGGCCCTTTAAATTATCTAGTTCTTTCTGAATTTTATAAATTTCTTTAGCAGTTTCATCAACTAGCGGTTGTCTATGGTTGATGAGTAAATCAATTAATTGGAAAGAACAATTGTCTAACACAGAGTACCATTTTTCTAAAAGGTGCTTTCCTTTCATCTTCCTATCTTACTACATATCCCCTTCCTGCACAACTGCTACCTTTACTTTCCCCTACTCTTTTACACCCATCCTCATACATATATTCAACCTCTGCCTTAAATCTGGTACATTTCCATCATCCTTTTAACATGCCCCAATTACACCTATTCTTAAAGAAATACCACTCAATACAGCATCCCCTTGCAATTATTGCCCATTCTCTCTTCTTCCTCTCACATCTAAATGTCTTGAGTGGATTGTTTATAAAAGATTTCTTTCATGTAATTAGCAAGAGTCCATGAGCTAGTGACGTATGGGATATACATTCCTACCAGGAGGGGCAAAGTTTCCCAAACCTTAAAATGCCTATAAATACACCCCTCACCACACCCACAATTCAGTTTTACAAACTTTGCCTCCCGTGGAGGTGGTGAAGTAAGTTTGTGCTTAGATTCTACGTTGATATGCGCTTCGCAACAGGTTGAAGCCCGGTTTTCCTCTCAGAGTGCAGCGAATGTCAGAGGGATGTGAAGAGAGTATTGCCTATTCGAGAACAATGGTCTACCTCTAGGGGATCTTTTTCATAGGCTCTCTGTTATCGGTCGTAGAGATTTCTTCTCCTACCTCCCTTTTCAGATCGACGATATACTCTTATATACCATTACCTCTACTGATTCTCATTTCAGTACTGGTTTGTCTATCCGCTTTATGTGGAGGAGTGTCCGGGGTAAGTATGTCTTATTCTTTGTGACACTCTGTGCTATGATTGGGCACTTTATATGTAAAGTTCTAAATATATGTCTATAAACTTATATTTGCCTTGATTCAGGATAATCGGTATTCCTTATTTCTCTTGTTAAGTGTAGTCAGTCCACGGGTCATCCATTACTTATGGGATTATATCTCCTTCCCAACAGGAAGTTGCAAGAGGATCACCCAAGCAGAGCTGCTACATAGCTCCTCCCCTCACATGTCATACCCAGTCATTCTCTTGCAACTCAACTAGATAGGTCGTTGTGAGAGGTCTGTGGTGTTTTTTAAACTTAGTTTATTTCTTCAATCAAAAGTTTGTTATTTTAAATGGCACCGGAGTGTGCTGTTTGTTCTCAGGCAGTATTGGAAGAAGAATCTGCCTGCGTTTTCTATGATCTTAGCGGAAGTAACTAAGATCCACTGGCTGTTTCTCGCACATTCTGAGGAGTGAGGTAACTTCAGAAAGGGGAATAGCATGCGGGGTCCCCCTGCAAACTAGGTATGTGCAGTAAATTATTTTCTAAGGAGTGGAATTGACTAGAAAATACTGCTGATACCAATGTAATGTAAGTACAGCCTTAAAGGATTACTTTCTGTTATAATTTTTAAGCTAAACAACTAACATATTAAAGTTAATAAACATTAATTAAAACCTACTGACCTATATTTAAACCAAAACGAAGTTTCATAACGTTCTAAAAGTTATATCTTTTATTCGCCGATGATGTCACGTTATCCTGCCCACTATTTTCAGCACTGCATGTTCAAAATACTTAAACCAATAACTTTGTGTTTAAAGCGCCATTTTGAAACCTAGGTATTGTAAACAGATTGGTACAGAGCAAAGGATACCCACGGAGTGGGTTTGGAAAACAATTAAATTTGCAGACAAGATTTCTGATATACGGTAGAGATATGTTAATGAAATGCTATTGATAAAAAGCGTATTTGGGGTAGTTAGTTAGTAACAAGCATAGAAAATATTTATTTACAGTGGCCCTTTAAATGCAGTGATAGCGACTGGTATTAGGCTGATGAGTGTATGTGCACTGAAGTATTTTTCTAGGGAATGGAATTTGACTAAGAAAATACTGTTAATACTGAAGTAATGTATGAGCCTTAACTGCAGTAAAAGTGACTGGTAGCAGGCTTATTAATAACACTTCATAATCTTTAAAATGTATGTTCAAAACGTTTACTGGCATGTTAATCGTTTTTTGTGAGGTACTTGGTGATAAAACTTATTGGGGCATGATTTTTCCACATGGCTATCGTTGTTTCTTGCATAGTAACAGTTAACTGAGATTTCCCTCTGTTGTAATATGAGTGGGAGGGGCCTATTTTAGCGCTTTTTTTTGCGCAGTAAAAATTCAGTCACAGTCTTCCTACTTCATCCCCAATGATCCAGGACGTCTATAGAGAGCTCAGGGGTCTTCAAAATTCATTTTTAGGGAGGTAATCAGTCACAGCAGACCTGTGACAGTGTGTTTGACTGTGATAAAAACGTTATTTGTTAAAATGATATCCGTTTTTGGGTATTAAGGGGTTAATCATCCATTTGCTGGTGGGTGCAATCCTTTGCTAACTTAATACATTTACTGTGAAAAATTTGTTGCTATAACTGATTTGGCTCATTGTTATTTCAACTGTGATAGTTTTTTTTGTGCTTCTTAAAGGTGCAGTAGCGTTTTTTATATTGCTTGTAAATTTATTTGAAAGTATTTTCCAAGCTTGCTAGTCTCATTGCTAGTCTGTTTAAACATGTCTGACACAGATGAATCTGCTTGTTCACTATGTTTGAAGGCCAATGTGGAGCCCCATAGAAATATGTGTACTAAATGCATTGATGTCACTTTAAATAAATGTCAATCTTTACATGTAAAGAAATTATCACCAGACAACGAGGGGGAAGTTATGCCGACTAACTCTCCTCACGTGTCAGTACCTTCGCCTCCCGCTCAGGAGGTGCGTGATATTGTGGCGCCAAGTACATCAGAGAGGCCCATACAAATCACTTTGCAAGACATGGCTACTGTTATGACAGAAGTATTATCTAAATTGCCAGAATTAAGAGGCAAGCGCGATAGCTCTGGGTTAAGGACAGAGCGCGCTGATGATGGGAGAGCCATGTCCGATACTGCATCACAATTTGCAGAACATGAGGACGGAGAGCTTCATTCTGTGGGTGACGGATCTGATCCAGGGAGACTGGATTCAGAGATTTCTAATTTTAAATTTAAGCTTGAGAACCTCCGCGTATTGCTAGGGGAGGTATTAGCGGCTCTGAATGATTGTAACACGGTTGCAATTCCAGAGAAATTATGTAGGCTGGATAGATATTATGCGGTACCGGTGTGTACTGACGTTTTTCCTATACCTAAAAGGCTTACAGAGATTATTAGCAAGGAGTGGGATAGACCCGGTGTGCCCTTTTCCCCTCCTCCTATATTTAAGAAAATGTTTCCAATAGACGCCACCACACGAGACTTATGGCAGACGGTCCCTCAGGTGGAGGGAGCAGTTTCTACTTTGGCTAAGCGTACCACTATCCCGGTGGAGGATAGTTGTGCTTTTTCAGATCCAATGGATAAAAAATTAGAAGGTTACCTTAAGAAAATGTTTGTTCAACAAGGTTTTATCTTACAGCCCCTTGCATGCATTGCGCCTGTCACTGCTGCTGCGGCATTCTAGTTTGAGTCTCTGGAAGAGGCCATTCGCACAGCTCCATTGGATGAGATTATGAACAAGCTTAAAGCACTTAAGCTAGCTAACGCATTTGTTTCTGATGCTGTTGTACATTTAAACAAACTAACGGCTAAGAACTCTGGATTCGCCATCCAAGCGTGCAGAGCGCTATGGCTTAAATCATGGTCAGCTGACGTGACTTCTAAATCTAAATTACTTAATATTCCTTTCAAAGGGCAGACCTTATTCGGGCCCGGCTTGAAAGAAATTATTGCTGACATTACGGGAGGTAAGGGTCATATTCTTCCTCAGGACAAGGCCAAATCAAAGTCCAAACAGTCTAATTTTCGTGCCTTTCGTAACTTCAAGACAGGAGCAGCATCAACTTCCTCCGCTCCAAAACAGGAAGGAACTGTTGCTCGTTACAGACAGGGCTGGAAAGCTAACCAGTCCTGGAACAAGGGCAAGCAGGCCAGAAAACCTGCTTCTGCCCCTAAGACAGCATGAAGAGAGGGCCCCCTATCCAGAAACGGATCTAGTGGGGGGCAGACTATCTCTCTTCGCCCAGGCTTGGGCGAGAGATGTCCAGGATCCCTGGGCGTTGGAGATCATATCTCAGGGATACCTTCTGGACTTCAAAGCTTCTCCTCCACAAGGGAGATTTCATCTTTCAAGGTTATCAGCAAACCAAATAAAGAAAGAGGCGTTTCTACGCTGTGTACAAGACCTCTTATTAATGGGGGTGATCCACCCAGTTCCGCGGACGGAACAAGGGCAAGGATTTTACTCAAATCTGTTTGTGGTCCCCAAGGAAGAGGGAACCTTCAGACCAATATTGGACCTAAAAATCTTAAACAAATTCCTAAGAGTTCCATCATTCAAAATGGAAACTATTCGAACCATCCTACCCATGATCCAAGAGGGTCAATACATGACCACAGTGGACTTAAAGGATGCCTACCTTCACATACCGATTCACAAAGATTATTATCGGTACCTAAGATTTGCCTTCCTAGACAGGCATTACCAGTTTGTAGCTCTTCCCTTCGGGTTAGCTACGGCCCCGAGAATTTTTACAAAGGTTCTGGGCTCTCTTCTGGCGGCACTAAGACCGCGAGGCATAGCGGTGGCTCCGTATCTAGACGACATTCTGATACAAGCGTCAAGTTTTCAAATTGCCAAGTCTCATACAGAAATAGTTCTGGCATTTCTGAGGTCGCATGGGTGGAAGGTGAACGTGGAAAAGAGTTCTCTATTACCACTCACAAGGGTTCCCTTCCTAGGTACTCTTATAGATTCTATAGAGATGAAAATTTACCTGACGGAGTCCAGGTTTTTAAAGCTTCAAAATACTTGCCGTGCCTTTCATTCCATTCCACACCCGTCAGTAGCTCAGTGCATGGAAGTAATCGGCTTAATGGTAGCGGCAATGGACATAGTACCATTTGCGCGCCTGCATCTCAGACAACTGCAATTGTGCATGCTAAGTCAGTGGAATGGGGATTACTCAGATTTGTCCCCTCTTCTAAATCTGGATCAAGAGACCAGAGATTCTCTTCTATGGTGGCTTTCTCAGACACATCTGTCCAAGGGGATGACCTTTCGCAGGCCAGATTGGACGATTGTAACAACAGACGCCAGCCTTCTAGGTTGGGGCGCAGTCTGGAATTCCCTGAAGGCTCAGGGATCATGGACTCAGGAGGAAAAACTCCTCCCAATAAATATTCTGGAGTTAAGGGCAATATTCAATGCTCTTCTAGCTTGGCCTCAGTTAGCAACTCTGAGGTTCATCAGATTTCAGTCGGACAACATCACGACTGTGGCTTACATCAACCATCAAGGGGGAACCAGGAGTTCCCTAGCGATGTTGGAAGTCTCAAAGATAATTCGCTGGGCAGAGTCTCACTCTTGCCACCTGTCAGCGATCTACATCCCAGGCGTGGAGAACTGGGAGGCGGATTTTCTAAGTCGCCAGACTTTTCATCCGGGGGAGTGGGAACTCCATCCGGAGGTCTTCGCTCAACTGATTCATCGTTGGGGCAAACCAGATCTGGATCTCATGGCGTCTCGCCAGAACGCCAAGCTTCCTTGTTACGGATCAAGATCCAGGGACCCGGGAGCGGTGCTGATAGATGCTCTGACAGCCCCTTGGGTCTTCAACATGGCTTATGTGTTTCCACCATTTCCGATGCTGCCTCGACTGATTGCCAAGATCAAACAGGAGAGAGCATCGGTGATTTTGATAGCGCCTGCGTGGCCACGCAGGACCTGGTATGCAGACCTAGTGGGCATGTCGTCCTGTCCACCATGGTCTCTGCCTCTGAGGCAGGACCTTCTAATTCAGGGTCCTTTCAACCATCCAAATCTAATTTCTCTGAGACTGACTGCATGGAGATTGAACGCTTGATTCTATCAAAGCGTGGCTTCTCGGAGTCGGTTATTGATACCTTAATACAGGCTCGGAAACCTGTTACCAGAAAAATTTACCATAAGATATGGCGTAAATATTTATATTGGTGCGAATCCAAGAGTTACTCATGGAGTAAGGTTAGGATTCCTAGGATATTGTCTTTTCTACAAGAGGGTTTAGAAAAGGGCTTATCTGCTAGTTCGTTAAAGGGACAGATTTCGGCTCTGTCTATTCTTCCACACAAACGTCTGGCAGAAGTTCCAGACGTTCAGGCTTTTTGTCAGGCTTTGGCTAGGATTAAGCCTGTGTTTAAGACTGTTGCTCCGCCGTGGAGCTTAAACTTAGTTCTTAACGTTCTGCAAGGTGTCCCATTTGAACCCCTTCATTCCATTGATATCAAGCTGTTATCTTGGAAAGTTCTGTTTTTGATGGCTATTTCCTCGGCTCGAAGAGTCTCTGAGTTATCTGCTTTACATTATGATTCTCCTTATCTAATTTTTCATTCAGACAAGGTAGTTCTGCGTACTAAACCTGGGTTCTTACCCAAGGTAGTTTCTAACAGGAATATCAATCAAGAGATTGTTGTTCCATCATTGTGTCCTAACCCTTCTTCAAAGAAGGAACGACTTTTGCATAATCTGGACGTAGTCCGTGCCCTGAAGTTCTATTTACAGGCAACAAAAGATTTTCGTCAAACTTCTTCCCTGTTTGTCGTGTACTCTGGACAGAGGAGAGGTCAAAAGGCTTCGGCTACCTCTCTCTCCTTTTGGCTTCGTAGCATAATACGTTTAGCCTATGAGACTGCTGGACAGCAGCCTCCTGGAAGAATTACAGCTCATTCCACTAGAGCTGTGGCTTCCACCTGGGCCTTTAAGAATGAGGCCTCTGTTGAACAGATTTGCAAGGCTGCAACTTGGTCTTCACTTCACACTTTTTCGAAATTTTACAAATTTGACACTTTTGCTTCTTCGGAGGCGATTTTTGGGAGAAAGGTTCTTCAGGCAGTGGTTCCTTCCATTTAAAGTTCCTGCCTTGTCCCTCCCTTCATCCGTGTACTTTAGCTTTGGTATTGGTATCCCATAAGTAATGGATGACCCGTGGACTGACTACACTTAACAAGAGAAAACATAATTTATGCTTACCTGATAAATTTATTTCTCTTGTAGTGTAGTCAGTCCACGGCCCGCCCTGTCTTTAAGGCAGATCTAAATTTTAATTAAACTCCAGTCACCACTGCACCCTATGGTTCCTCCTTTCTCGTCTTGTTTCGGTCGAATGACTGGATATGACATGTGAGGGGAGGAGCTATGTAGCAGCTCTGCTTGGGTGATCCTCTTGCAACTTCCTGTTGGGATCCCATAAGTAATGGATGACCCATGGACTGACTACACTACAAGAGAAATAAATTTATCAGGTAAGCATAAATTATGTTTTTCAGACTGTCAGTTTCATTATTGGGATAATGCATTCAATTATTTTCTCTTACCTTGAAAAAATTTTTTCATTTGGCCTTTTTTTCCTGCGTGCTGTTAAGCTCGCGGGGGCGGGAAATGTTCAGTTTTATTTTGAAATTTTGGCACACTTCTTTTTTTGGCGCTAAAAATTTTCGTCACTTCCGGCGTAGTAATTTTTACCGGAAGTTGTATTCTATTACGCATGCGTATTTAATCTTTTTTTTTTTTTTTTTTTTGCGCCAAAAAAATGGGGCGTCTCTTTTTATTTAAACATTTCTCTTCATTGCTTCTGGTTGCTAGAAGCTTATTTTTTTGCATTCTTTCTCATTCCTGGAATTTGATAATTTTGCTTTATATGTTTTTTTTTCTATTACATATTGCAAGATGTCTCATCCCGACCCTGGATCGAAATCTACTAATGAACAGACGTTGCCTGATGCTGGTTCTACCAAAGTTAAGTGCATATGTTGTAAACTTGTGGTATCTATTCCTCCAGCTGTAGTTTGTGAAAGTTGTCATGATAAACTTTCCAATGCTGATTGTGTCTCCATTAGTAATAATCCTTTACCTGTTGTTGTTCCTTCAACATCTAATGTTCAGGATGTTCCTGTTAATGAAAAAGAATTTGTTTCTAAATCTATTAGGAAGGCTATGTCTGTTATTCCTCCTTCCAATAAACGTAAAAGGTCTTTCAAGACTTCTCACATCTCAGACGAGTTTGTAGGTGACCGTCATCATTCTGACTTATCTGATTCTGATGAGGTTTTTTCTGGTTCAGAAGATTCTACTACAGATATTGATTCTGATAAATCCTCATATTTATTTAAAATGGAGTTAATTCGTTCATTACTAAAAGAAGTTTTGATTGCATTAGATATGGAGGAATCCAGTCCTCCTGATACTAAAACTGCTAAACATTTAAATTCGGTTTTTAAGCCTCATGTATTAATTCCGGAAGTTTTTCCAGTTCCTGATGCTATCTCAGAGGTGATTGCTAGGGAATGGGATAGTTTGGGTACTTCATTTACTCCTTCTCCAAGGTTTAAGAAATTGTACCCTGTGCCATCCGATAGGTTGGAGTTTTGGGATAAAATCCCTAAAGTCGATGGAGCTATCTCTACCCTTGCTAAACGTACTGCTATACCTACGGCAGATAGCACTTCGTTTAAAGATCCTTTAGATAGAAAGATTGAATCTTTTTTAAGAAAAGCTTATTTATGTTCAGGCAATTTACTCAGACCTGCTATATCTTTGGCTGATGTTGCTGCAGCTTCAACTTTTTGGTTGGAAACTTTAGCGCAACAAGTAACAGATCATAATGCATATAGCATTGTTAAACTTCTTCAACATGCTAATAACTTTGTTTGTGATGCCATATTTGATATCATTAGAATTGATGTCAGGTATATGTCTTTAGCTATTTTAGCCAGAAGAGCTTTATGGCTTAAATCTTGGAATGTAGATTATTATTATTATTATTATTATCGGTTATTTGTAGAGCGCCAACAGATTCCGCAGCGCTAGATATGACTTCTAAGTCAACTTTGCTTTCTCTCTCCTTCCAAGGTAATAAGTTGTTTGGTTCTCAGTTGGATTCGATAATTTCAACTGTTACTGGAGGGAAGGGTGCCTTTTTGCCCCAGGGCAAAAAATCCAAAGGTAATTTTAGGGCGGCTAATCGTTTTCGTTCCTTTCGTCAAAACAGAGAGCAAAAGCCCGACCCTTCTCCTAAAGGAACGGTTTCTGGTTGGAAACCTAATCCAGTCTGGAATAAATCCAAGCCTTTCAGAAAGTCAAAACCTGCTCCTAAATCCACATGAAGGTGCGGCCCTCATTCCAGCGCAGCTGGTAGGGGCAGGTTACGTTTTTTCAAAGATGTTTGGAGCAATTCGATTCACAATCTTTGGATTCAGAACATTGTTTCTCTAGGGTACAGAATAGGTTTCAAGGTAAGACCACCTATGAGAAGATTTTTTCTCTCACGCATTCCGGTAAACCCAGTGAAAGCTCAGGCGTTTCTGAAATGTGTTTCAAACCTAGAGTTAGCTGGGGTAATTGTGCCAGTTCCAATTCTGGAACAGGGTCTGGGGTTTTATTCAAATCTATTCATTGTGCCAAAGAAAGAGAATTCTTTCAGACCAGTTCTGGATCTAAAAATATTGAATCGATATATAAGGATTCCAACATTCAAAATGGTGACTATAAGAACTATTCTGCCTTTTGTTCAGCAAGGGCATTATATGTCAACAATAGACTTACAGGATGCATACCTGCATATTCCTATTCACTCAGATCATCACCAGTTTCTGAGATTCTCTTTTCTAGACAAGCATTACCAGTTTGTTGCCCTTCCATTCGGTCTAGCAACTGCGCCAAGGATCTTTTCGAAGGTTCTAGGTGCCCTTCTCTCTGTAATCAGAGAACAGGGTATTGAGGTATTTCCTTATTTGGACGATATCTTGGTACTTGCTCAGTCTTTATATTCTGCAGAATCTCACACGAATCAACTTGTGTTGTTTCTTCAAAGACATGGTTG
This sequence comes from Bombina bombina, assembly GCF_027579735.1. NCBI lineage: Eukaryota > Metazoa > Chordata > Amphibia > Anura > Bombinatoridae > Bombina > Bombina bombina. The sequence goes on from NC_069506.1 coordinate 121,187,849, forward strand.
GAGGATCAATTTACCAAAAAGTTCTTTGATTCCTCAGACAAGAGTAACCTTTTTAGGTTTCCAAATAGATTCAGTGTCCATGACTTTGTCTCTGACAGAAAAGAGATGTTTGAAATTGGTTTCAGCCTGTCGAAACCTTCAGTCTCAATCGTTCCCTTCGGTAGCATTATGCATGGAGATTTTAGGTCTCATGACTGCTGCTTCGGACGCGATCCCTTTTGCTCGTTTTCATACGAGACCACTTCAGCTTTGTATGCTGAGCCAGTGGTGCAGGGATTATACAAGGATATCACAAAAAATATCCTTAAATCCCAATGTTCGATCATCTCTAAATTGGTGGATGGATTACCATTGTCTAATTCAAGGGGCCTCTTTTGTTCGTCCAACCTGGACTGTGATCTCAACAGATGCGAGTCTCTAAGGTTGGGGAGCTGTATGGGGATCTCTGATGGCACAGGGGGATTGGCAATCTCAGGAGGCGAGATTACCAATCAACATTTTGGAACTCCGTGTGATTTTCAGAGCTCTTCAGTTCTGGCCTCTTCTAAAGAGAGAATCGTTCATTTGTTTTCAAACAGACAATGTCACGACCGTGGCATATGTCAATCATCAAGGGGGGGACTCACAGTCCTCAGGCTATGAGAGAAGTATCTCGGATACTGGTATGGGCGGAATCCAGCTCCTGTCTAATTTCTGCGGTTCACATCCCAGGTGTAGACAATTGGGAAGCGGATTATCTCAGTCGCCAGACGTTACATCCGGGCGAATGGTCTCTTCATCCAGAGGTTTTTCAACAGATCTTGCATATCTGGGGTCTCCCAGAAATAGATCTGATGGCCTCTCATCTAAACAGGAAACTTCCCAGGTATCTATCCAGATCTCGGGATCCTCAGGCGGAAGCAGTGGATGCGTTATCAATTCCTTGGAATTATCATCCTGCTTATATCTTTCCGCCTCTAGTTCTTCTTCCAAAAGTAATCTCCAAAATTCTAATGGAGCGCTCAGGTGTACTGCTAGTGGCTCCAGCATGGCCACACAGGTTTTGGTTTGCGGATCTCGTTCGGATGGCCAGTTGCCAACCTTGGACACTTCCGTTAAGACCAGACCTTCTATCTCAAGGTCCTTTTTTCCATCAGGATCTCAAATCATTAAATTTGAAGGTATGGAAATTGAACGCTTAATTCTTAGTCATAGAGGTTTCTCTGACTCAGTGATTAATACTATGTTACAGGCTCGAAAATCTGTCTCTAGGAAGATTTATTATCGGGTTTGCAAGACTTACATCTCTTGGTGTTCTTCTCATAAATTCTCCTGGCATTCTTTCAGAATTCCTAGAATTTTACAATTTCTTCAGGATGGTTTGGATAAAGGTTTGTCTGCAAGTTCCTTGAAAGGACAAATATCTGCTCTTTCTGTTCTTTTTCCCAGAAAGATTGCTCATCTTCCTGATATTCGTTGTTTTGTACAGGCTTTGGTACGTATCAAACCTGTCATTAACCCAATCTCTCCTCCTTGGAATCTTAATTTGGTTTTGTCAGCTTTACAGGCTCCTCCGTTTGAGCCTATGCATTCTCTGGACATTAAATTACTTTCCTGGAAAGTATTGTTCCTTTTAGCTATCTCTTCTGCTAGAATAGTCTCTGAGTTATCTGCTCTTTCTTGTGAATCTCCTTTTCTGATTTTTCATCAGGATAAGGCGGTGTTGCGGACTTCATTTAAATTTTTGCCTAAGGTTGTGAATTCTAACAACATTAGTAGAGAAATTGTTGTCCCTTCATTATGTCCTAATCCTAAGAATTCTAAGGAAAGGTCATTACATTCGTTGGATGTAGTTAGAGCTTTAAAATATTATGTTGAAGCTACTAAAGATTTTAGAAAGACTTCTAGTCTATTTGTTATCTTTTCTGGTTCCAGGAAAGGTCAGAAGGCTTCTGCCATTTCTTTGGCGTCTTGGTTAAAGTCTTTAATTCATCATACTTATGTGGAGTCGGGTAAGTCCACGCCTCAAAGAATTATGGCTCATTCTACTAGGTCAGTCTCTACTTCCTGGGCTTTTAGGAATGAAGCTTCTGTTGATCAGATTTGCAAAGCAGCAACTTGGTCTTCTTTGCATACTTTTACTAAATTCTACCATTTTGATGTGTTTTCTTCTTCTGAAGCAGTTTTTGGTAGAAAAGTACTTCAGGCAGCTGTTTCTGTTTGATTTGTCTACTTATAATTTCAGTTTTTTTCATTTTTTTGATTTGGGATGAGGATTATTTTTTTCAGCGGAATTGGCTGTCTTTATTTTATCCCTCCCTCTCTAGTGACTCTTGCGTGGAAGTTCCACATCTTGGGTATCTACTATCCCATACGTCACTAGCTCATGGACGCTTGCTAATTACATGAAAGAAAACATAATTTATGTAAGAACTTACCTGATAAATTCCTTTCTTTCATATTAGCAAGAGTCCATGAGACCCACCCTTTTTTTGTGGTGGTTATTATTTTTTTGTATAAAGCACAATTATTCCAATTCCTTATTTTTTTTTATGCTTTCGCTCCTTTTTTATCACTCCACTTCTTGGCTATTCGTTAAACTGAATTGTGGATGTGGTGAGGGGTGTATTTATAGGCATTTTAAGGTTTGGGAAACTTTGCCCCTCCTGGTAGGAATGTATATCCCTTACGTCACTAGCTCATGGACTCTTGCTAATATGAAAGAAAGGAATTTATCAGGTAAGTTCTTACATAAATTATGTTTTTCACACTTTCTCTCATCTAACCATCGTCTCTACCCTTTGCAATCTGACTTTTGTCCCCAACACTCTACTGAAACTGCCATCCCCAAGGTGACAAATTACCTGCTTACTGACAAGCCTAAAGGTCGCTACTCCATGCTAATACTTTTAGACCTCTCTGCAGCCTTTGACACTGTAGACCACCCACTGCTGCTCAAGACCCTTTAATCCTTGGGTATTTATGACACAGCTGTACTGTGACTCTCTTCCTACCTTTTTAACCATACCTACAGTGTATCCTTCTCTGGCACTTTCCACTCCCCTTTACCCCCTATCTGTTGAGGTACCTCAAGGCTCAGTTTTAGGTATCCTTATTTTCTCCATTTACACATCATCACTAGGCTATTTAACCAAGTCCTGTGGGTTTCAGTATCATCTTTATGCTGATGACACCCACATCTACCTTTCTGCACCAGACATTTCCTCTTCCCTGCTGACTCATGTCACCAGATGCCTAGCTGATATTTTCTCTTCTCACTACCTAAAGCTGAACCTCTCTAAAACCTAACTCTTATTTCCTTCCTCTACCAATCTCCCCATATCTCAATTACTGTGGAAAACTCTGTTATCACTTCTATCCCTCAGGCCAGCTGCCTTGGGGTTTCACAACTCAGATCTTTCTATTGCTCCCCACATTAAAGGGACAGTCTACACCAGAATTTTTATTGTTTTAAAAGATAGATAATCCCTTTATTACCCATTCACCAGTTTTGCATAACCAACACAGTTATATTAATATACTTTTAACCTCTGTGATTATCTTGTATCTAAGCCTCTGCAAACTGCCCCTTTATTTCAGTTCTTTTGACAGACTTGCAGTTTAGCCAATCAGTGCCTGCTCCCAGATAACTTCACGAGCACAGTGTTATCTATATGAAATACATGAACTAACACCCTCTAGTGGTGAAAAACTGTTAAAATGCATTCTGAAAAGAGGTGGCTTCTAAGAAATTAGCATATGAACCTCCTAGGTTAAGCTTTCAACTAAGAATACCAAGCGAACAAAGCAAAATTGGTGATAAAAGTAAATTGGAAAATTGTTTAAAATTACATGCTCTATCTGAATCATAAAAGTTTATTTTGGTCTAGACTGTCCCTTTAAGTCTTAAACTAACTCCTGCCACTTCCATCTTAAAAATCTCTCTAAAATTCGTAACTTCCTCAACTCAAGACACAACCAAGATTCTTATACACACTTTTTTTTACTCCTTGACTATTACAATTCTATCTTCTATGGTCTTCAAAGCTACAGCCCAATGTAATCCATTATGAACGCCTCTGCCAGACTCATCTTCCTTAAAGGGACACTGAACCCAATTTTTTTCTTTCGTCATTCAGATAGAGCATGCAATTTTAAGCAACTTTCTAATTTATTATCTATTATTAATTTTTATTTGTTCTATTGCTATCTTTATTTGAAAAAGAAGGCATCCAAGCTTTTTTTTCTTGGTTCAGAACTATGGACAGCACTTTTTTATTGGTGGATGAATTTATCCACTAATCAGCAAGGACAACCCAGGTTGTTCACCATAAATGGGCCGGCATCTAAACTTACATTCTTGCATTTTAAATAAAGATAACAAGAGAATGAAGACAATTTGATAATAGGAGTAAATTAGAAAGTTCCTTAAAATGTCATGCTGTATCTGAATCACGAAAGAAAATATTTGGGTTCAGTGTCCCTTTAAGCAATTGCTCTAAATCTGCTGCACCTCTTTTCCAACACCTCAACTGGATTCCCTTAGCCTTTAAGAATAAAATTCATAATTTTGACCCTAACATACAAAGTATTCACCAACACTTCACCCTTATCTACAAGACTTTTCTAGAACTGCATCTATCATAGGAAACTCCTTGCCTTGTTCAGTTAGACTTGCCTCTAGTCTCAAAAACAGTGTTCCATAAAACATCTGTTCAGGGATGCTTAATTTACAATTCTCTACCACTCATGTTTTCCCTCAACTCCCCCATGTACTTCCTTTAGAATGTAAGCTCATAAGTCCACTCGTCCTGTAGATCATTTTATGGTTTACAGCTTACAGTAACTCAAAAGGCAGAGCCTCTACCATTATAATTTATGTGAATATCTTCTGATTATTTTACTCCACAACTGTATGCATATGTTGGCGCTTTACAAATAAATGGTAATAATAATATACAGACCTGGTATCCGCAGAATTACTACAAACAAGTGTATTTCAAGGTTTATTTCAGAGCAGGACAGTGCCATTTGGATGATCACAAGTTAAAGTAAATAGCAAGAACAATAACAGATAGATGTGAAGCTTCAGAACCTACTGCTCCTGCAGCATTTCTCTATAGGGTAATGGTAAATAGTGAGGGGTACATAAAACAAATGCAAAATGTAAGGATAATCTCAAGTTTAAGGGAGTGTATTTTGTTGAAACCATTTGCAAAATCACACGCAGGTACCCAGCAATTAGTGTGCTGGACCAAGCGGGGTTTAACCTTTCTTCATCTGTGCCAAATAAACATAGAGTAGTAATGTACTGCTTTCCAAGCTGAACTGACACATGCAGTAACGGGGTGTCATTTGCTAGGATTGATAAATGAAGACTGTAGAAAAACAGGTTATCTTATTTGTGTCTATTGTTCTTAAAGGGACACAAATCCCACATTTTTTTCTTTCATGATTAAGTCAGCACATGCAATTTTAAGCAACTTTCTAATTTACTCCTATTATAAATTTGTCTTTGTTTCTTTGGTATCTTTATTTGAAAAAGCAAGAATGTAAGCTTAAGAGTCAGTTCCTTTTTTGGTTCAGAACCTGGGTAGCGCCTGCTGGTTGGTGGCTAAATGTAGCCACCAATTAATCAGCAAGCGGTACCCAGGTGCTGAACCAAAAAGAGGCCCGGCTCCTATGCTTACATTCCTGCTTTTCAAATAAAAATAGCAAGAGAATAGAGAAAAATTTATAATAAGAATAAATTACAAAGTTGCTTAAAATTGCATGCTCTAACTGAATCATGAAAAAAATGTGGGTTGTGTGTCCCTTTAAGCCTGATAAAGTGAGCATGTGACATTGAAAAAGTGTGTGGTCTAGAAGTCTATCCACTTTAGAATGTTTTACAAATAATTAGATGTAAACATTACACTGCACAGATTTCAGTTTGTTTTGGAAAAAGACAGACCATGGAAGCTACACATAAAACACAGCAAACAGATATTCATTTTATTTTCTTGATAATGTTTATTATCCTTTAACATAGGCAAATCTGTGAGGGACTGAAGGGTTGTATCATCCAAAACAGTGATGGCAAAGTTGGGGGAAGCAGATCAATTTTTTTAGAAGCTTTAAAAGCGACATTGTAAATAGATTTTTTTTTAACCCATATGGGAATGTTTTTGTAACAATGTATAGTTTTGCTTATTTTTTTAATAACGTTGTGCTGATTTTCAGATTCCTAACTAAGCTCCAAAGTATCAGATGTAGACAAAGGTCTACAGAGTACTGCTGCTTTTGTTTGTGTAATGGGTCTTTTTATTTGCAGGGAAGGGGTGGAGTGTTTTCTCTTCCTGCTGTCCCAGCCCCTTTCACTGGGTGTCCTAGCCTAAACTCATCAACAGTGTTAAACGTGGAGCTTCTAAGAATTTTTTTACAAGGTTTTATACTGGATTTTTATATCAGTATCTGTGCATATTCTTCTTTATATTTGTGTCTATTTTACATACAGTTATATGCAAATTGGTGTATACCGTCTCTTTAAGTCTCTGCAAATCAATACAAAAGAAGCCTAAAGGACCACATATAAATTTATGGCTATCAAGCAAACAAATAATATACTTCTTTCCTTGCCCAATCACCAGAAGCCCTCAATGAACACTTTAGTTTCATTTTCCTGGTGAATCACATGAAAAAGATAATGATATATGCTGTCAATATTTTAAAACAAATGGAACACATTATTAGCCTCATAACGACTGAGGGATTATCTGGCTATACAAACAACAAAAACAAAATTTATGCTTACCTGATAAATTTCTTTCTTTTGCGATGTAACGAGTCCACGGATTCATCCTAACTTGTGGGATATTACCCTTCCTGACAGGAAGTAGCAAAGAGAGCACCACAGCAGAGCTGTCTATATAGCTCCCCCCTTAACTCCACCCCCCAGTCATTCGACCGAAGGCCAAGGAGGAAAAGGAGAAACTATAAGGTGCAGAGGTGACTGAAGTTTACGTAAAAAAAAAACAAAAAAAACTATCTGTCTTGAATAGACAGGGCGGGCCGTGGACTCGGTACATTGCAAAAGAAAGAAATTTATCAGGTAAGTATAAATTTTGTTTTCTTTTGCATGATGTACCGAGTCCACGGATTCATCCTAACTTGTGGGATACCAATACCAAAGCTTTAGGACACGGCTGAAGGGAGGGACAAGACAGGAACCTAAATGGAAGGCACCACTGCTTGCAAAACCTTTCTCCCAAAAATAGCCTCCAAAGAAGCAAAAGTATCAAATTTATAAAATTTTGAAAAGGTATGAAGCGACGACAAAGTCACAGCCTAACAAATCTGTTCAACAGAAGCATCATTTTTAAAAGCCCATGTGGAAGCTACCGCTCTAGTAGAATGAGCTGTAATCCTTTCAGGAGGCTGCCGTCCAGCAGTCTCATAAGCCAAACGGATGATGCTTTTCAGCCAAAAGGAAAGAGAAGTCGCCGTAGTCTTTTGACCCCTACGCTTCCCAGAATAGACAACAAACAAAGAAGATGTTTGACAAAAATCTTTGGTTGCCTGCAAATAAAATTTCAAAGCATGAACCACGTCCAAGTTATGCAACAGACGTTCCTTCCTACAAGAAGGATTAGGACACAGAGAAGGAACAACAATTTCTTGATTGATATTCCTGTTAGTAACAACCTTAGGTAGGAACCCGGGCTTGGTACGCAAAACCACCTTATCAGCATGGAACACAAGATAAGGAGAGTCACATTGTAATGCAGATAGTTTAGAAACTCTTCGAGCTGAAGAGATAGCAACTAGGAACAAAACTTTCAAAGATAAAAGCTTAATATCTATGAAATGCATGGGTTCAAACAGAACCCCCTGAAGAACTCTAAGAACTAAATTTAGACTCCATGGCGGAGCAATAGGTTTAAACACAGGTTTAATTCTAACTAAAGCCTGACAAAAAGCCCGAACGTCTGGAACATCTGCCAGACGCTTGTGCAACAAAATAGACAGAGCAGATATCTGTCCCTTTAGGGAACTAGCTGATAATCCTTTCTCCAATCCCTCTTGGAGAAAAGACACAATCCTAGGAATCCTGATTTTACTCCAGGAGAAGCCTTTGGATTCTCACCAAAAAATATTTACGCCATATCTTATGATAAATTTTCCTGGTAACAGGCTTTCGAGCCTGAATCAAGGTATTTATGACTGACTCAGAGAAACCCTGCTTTGATAGAATCAAGCGTTCAATCTCCAAGCAGTCAGTTGCAGAGAAATTAGATTTGGATGCTTGAATGGACCTTGAATCAGAAGGTCCTGTCTCAATGGCAGAGACCATGGTGGAAGGGATGACATGTCCACCAGGTCTGCATACCAAGTCCTGCGTGGCCACGCAGGCGCTATCAAAATCACTGATGCTCTCTCCTGTTTGATTCTGGCAATCAGACGTGGAAGGAGAGGGAAAGGTGGAAACACATAAGCCAGGTTGAACGACCAGGGTACTGCTAGAGCATCTATCAGTACAGCCTGAGGATCCCTTGACCTGGAGCCGTAACGAGGAAGTTTGGCATTCTAATGAGACGCCATCAGATCCAACTCTGGTGTGCCCCATAGCCGAACCAGCTGAGCAAACACCTCCAGATGGAGTTCCCACTCCCCCGGATGAAAAGTCTGACGACTTAGAAAATCTGCCTCTCAGTTCTCTACACCTGGGATATAGATCGCCGACAGGTGGCAAGAGTGAGCCTCTGCCCATTGGATTATCCTTGAGACCTCTATCATTGCTAAGGAACTCTTTGTTCCGCCCTGATGATTGATATAAGCCACAGTCGTTATGTTGTCCGACTGAAACCTGATGAATCTGACCGAAGCAAGCTGAGGCCATGCCTGGAGAGCATTGAATATCGCTCTTAATTCCAGAATATATATCGGTAGGAGAGCCTCCTCCCGAGTCCACAAACTCTGAGCTTTCAGGGAATTCCAGACTGCACCCCAGCCCAGAAGACTGGCATCTGTCATCACTATAACCCATTCTGGCCTGCGGAAACACATTCCCTGGGACAGATGATCCTGTGACAACCACCAAAGAAGAGAGTCTCTGGTCTCTTGATCCAGATTTATCTGAGGAGATAAATCCACATAATCCCCATTCCACTGATTGAGCATGCATAGTTGCAGTGGTCTGAGATGCAAGCGAGCAAACGGAACTATGTCCATTGCCGCTACCATTAGTCCGATTACCTCCATACACTGAGCCACTGATGGCCGAGGAATGGAATGAAGAGCTCGGCAGGTGGACAAAATCTTTGATTTCCTGACCTCCGTCAGAAATATCTTCATGTCCACCGAGTCTATCAGAGTCCCTAGAAATTAAACTCTTGTGAGGGGGGAAAGAGAACTCTTTTTTACATTCACTTTCCACCTGTGAGACCTTAGAAAGGCCAACACTAAGTCTGTGTGAGACTTGGCTAGTTGGAAGGACGACGCTTGAATTAGAATGTCGTCTAGATAAGGCGCCACTGCTATGCCTCGTGGCCTTAGAACCGCCAGAAGGGACCCTAGCACCTTTGTGAAGATTTGCGGCGCCATGGCCAACCCGAAAGGAAGAGCCACAAACTGATAATGCTTCTCCAGAAAGGCGAACCTGAGGAACTGGTGATGATCTTTGTGCATAGGAACGTGCAGATACACATCCTTTAAGTCCACGGTGGTCATATATTGACCCTCCTGGATCAATGGTAAGATAGTCCGAATGGTCTCCATCTTGAAAGATGGAACTCTTAGGAATTGGTTTAGGATCTTGAGATCCATAATTGGTCTGAAGGTTCCCTCCTTTTTGGGAACTATAAACAGATTGGAGTAGAACCCCTGCCCCTGTTCTGCTTTTGGAACTGGGCAGATCACTCCCATGGTAAAAAGGTCTTCTACACAGCGTAAGAACGCCTCTCTTTTTGTCGGGTTTTTACAGACAATTGAGAAAGATGGAACCTCCCCCTTGGAGGGGAATCCTTGAAATCTAGAAGGTATCCCTGGGTAACTTTCTACTGCCCAGGAATCCTGAATGTATCTTGCCCAGGCCTGAGAAAAGAGAGAGAGTCTGCCCCCTACTAGATCCAGTCCCGGATCGGGGGCTACCCCTTCATGCTGACAGTGGCAGCAGCAGGCTTTTTGGCCTGTTTACCCTTGTTCCAAGCCTGATTAGGTCTCCAGGTTGGCTTGGATTGAGCAAAGTTCCCCTCTTGCTTTGCAGCAGGGGAAGAGATAGAGGGACCACTCTTGAAGTTTCGAAAGGAAACGAAAATTATTTTGTTTGGTCCTTGTCTTATTTGACTTATCCTTAGGGAGGGTATGACCCTTCCCTCCAGTAATGTCTGAAATGATCTCTTTCAATGCAGGCCCGAATAGGGTCTTACCTTTGAAAAGGATGGACAAAATCTTAGATTTAGATGACACATCAGCTGACCAGGACTTAAGCCATAACGCTCTACACGCTAAAATGGCAAAACCTGAATTCTTAGCCGCTAATTTAGCAAGATGAAAAGCGGCGTCTGTAATAAAAGAATTAGCCAACGTAAGAGCCTTAATTCTGTCCAAAGTATCATCTAGTGGGGTCTCCATCTGAAGAGCCTCTTCTAGAGCCTCAAACCAAAAGGCAGCTGCAGTGGTTACAGGAACAATGCATGCTATAGTTTGAAGAAGAAAACCTTGATGAACAAAAATTTTATTTAGGAGACCCTCTAATTTTTTATAGTTGTACGCTTACCCAGGGTAGAAATAGCTCCCACCACCTTAGGGACCGTCTGCCATGAGTCCTTTATGGTGTCAGAAATGGGAAACATTTTCTTAAAAACAGGAGGGGGAGAGAACGGAATACCTGGTTTATCCCACTCCTTAGTAACAATGTCCGAAATCCTCTTAGGGACCGGAAACACATCAGTGTAAACAGGAACCTCTAAATATTTGTCCATTTTTCACAATTTCTCTGGAACTATAATAGGGTCACAATCATCCAGAGTAGCTAAAACCTCCCTGAGCAATAAGCGGACAGCAAATCCCTCATCCCTACTTCAGAACATTGTGTGGGAATATCGGATACGGCTACTAAAGAGTCAGAAGGCTCAGCATTTGTTCTTAACCCAGAGCTACTGCGCTTCCCTTGCAACCCAGGCAGCTTAGATAACACCTCTGTGAGGGTAGTATTCATAACTGAAGCCATATCTTGCAAAGTGAAAGAATTAGACGCACTAGAAGTACTTGGCGTCGCTTATGCGGACGTTACTGGTTGCGACACTTGGGGAGAACTAGATGGCAAAACCTGATTTCCTTCTGTCTGAGAATCATCTAATGCCAAAATATGCTGTTTGCAATTTATAGACATATCAGTACAAGTGGGACACATTCTAAGAGGGAGTTCCACAATGGCTTCTAAACAAATTGAACAATGAGTTTCCTCAGTGTCAGACATGTATAACAGACTAGTAATAAAGCAAGCAAGCTTGGAAAACACTTTATTTAATGAAAAAAACACAATTTGCAAAAACGGTACTGTGCCTTTAAGAGAAAAAAAAGGCATACACAAACTGCAAAACAGGTTAAAATTGCTTCAATTTTTCTGAAATTTTAACAGTGTACCCACTAAGCTTTAGAAGGATTGCACCACAAGTTAATAAGCAATAAACCCCCAAATGAAAAAAACGGATTGAAATATGTCTAAAACCGGTTAAAAACCCCTAAAGCACCTTGCCACAGCTCTGCTGTGGCCCTACCTGCCCTTAGGAAGTGATAATATGGGGTTTAAAGCTTCAATTGGTCCCTCAGAAGACTCTCAGGACCTAAGGAGAAGTTGCTTGCTGCTTGTAAATGTAGGCCCCGCCCACCTCACTCGATGTTGCTGGGGCCTACAAAAAACTAACAAACCCTGCCTGAAAGCCATGTGGGTTATAAACAACCCCAAAGAACCCTCAAGCAAATGTCCCATAAAACAGAAAACGATACTCCCAGACACAAAAACGTTTGTCACAAATTCACATAACAAACTGAGTGCCCACAAAAAATTAACCCTTTATGCAAGCTAGTAAAAACCTCTGATAACACTATGATTACTGCTTACGCTTTCCCTAATGGGGACACTGTCAGCCTTTCTGAGTTAACACAGTCTCTGCAGAAAATATGACTGAACATACCTCATTGCTGTATAGCTAGAAACCATTCCTCACACTGAAGTTTTCCTGTACTCCTCAGCTTCTGTGGGAACAGCAGTGGACCTTAGTTACAAATGCTAAGATCATCATCCTCCAGGCAGAAATCTTCATCTATGTCCTGCCTGAGAGTAAATAGTACCATTTAAAAATAACAAACACTTGATTGAAGATAAAATAAAACTAACAGTTTAACACCTCTTCTCTTTACTCTTCCTGCTTAGAGCCAGCAAAGAGAATGACTGGGGGGGTGGAGTTAAGGGGGAGCTATATAGACAGCTGTGCTGTGGTGCTCTCTTTGCTACTTCCTGTAAGATAGTACAATATCCCACAAGTTAGGATGAATCCGTGGACTTGGTACATCATGCAAAAGAAATGTAGGCACCCACAAAGGCAAGGCTTAGCTCCAGAGAAACCATAGGTAACATGCCTTTGTGATGAAGTGTGCGATAAAGAAAACCACTGCATTTTCCTTACTGTTGGGAAACACTGGGAAATACTGAACCTGGCCACCAGGAGGAGGCAGACACCCCAGTCAAATGCTTAAATACCTCTCCCACTTCCCCCAGTCATTCTGCCGAGGGAACAAGGAACAGTAGGAGAAATATCAGGGTATAAATTATGCCAGAAGGAAAATAAAATTTAGAGGGCCGCCCATTGTAGAACAAGGGTGGGGGCCATGGACTCTCCTTATACAGAAGGAAATTAAATCATCCAGTAAGCATAAATTTAGGTTTTCCTTCTTAATATAAGGAGAGTCCACGGCATCATTCCTTACTGTTGGGAAACTTATACCCAAGCTCTAGAGGACACTGAATGATAACGGGAGAACAAAAAGAGAGGCGGACCCTAATCCAAGGGTACCACAGCCTGCAAAACCTCTCCCCCGAAAGCTACTTCAGCCGAAGCAAAAACCTCAAACTTGTAAAATTTAGAAAAAGTGTGTAAGGAGGATCAGGTAACCACCTTACAAATTTGATCCATAGAGACCTTGTTCTTAAAGGCCCAAGAGGAAGCCACTGCCCTAGTAGAATGAGCCGTAATCCTCTGAGGAGGTTTATGTCCGGCTGTCTCATAAGCAAGGCGGATAACACTCCTTAACCAAAAAGATAAGGAAGTCAAAGAGACCCTCTGTCCCTTACATTCCCGGAATAGACAACAAACAAGGAAGAAGTTTGTCTAAAATCCTTAGTACCCTGAAGGTAGAACTTCAAGGTGCCAGCCACGTCCAGATTACAAAGCAAACGTTCCTTCACAGGGGAAAGATTTGGACACAAGGAAGGAACCACAATCCCTTGATTGATGTTGCGGACTGGCACGACCTTAGAAAGAAAACCTAACTTAGTATGTAATAAGAACCTTCCACGACAACAATTTGATGTCAATCTCATGCATAGGCTCAAACAGAGCCCGTTGCAACACCTTAAGAACAAGATTTAGACTCCAAGGAGGAGCCTTAGATCTAAACACAGGTCTGATCCTAATCAGAGCCTTAACAAAGGACTGTACATCGGGAAGGTCTGAGAGCCTCTTGTGCAGTAAAATAAAATGGGGCCAAAATCTGTCCCCTCAGGGAACTGGCAGAAAGGCCCTTCTCCAGTCCATCCTGGAGAAACGATAGGATCCTGGAAACCTGAACTTTATGCCAGGAAAGTCCATGCTCTTCACACCAGAATAAGTAGGTTCTCCACAACTTATGATAGATGCGACGAGTAACAGGCTTATGAGCTTGGATAAGAGTATCAATCACACTCTCAGAAAAACCTCTTGTCTAGGATTAAGTGTTCAATCTCCACGTAGTCAGCCTCGAAAAGTCTAGATTTTGATGAACAAAAGGACCTTGTTCCAGCAGATCCCTGCGACAAGGTAACTTCCATGGAGGAGATGACATCCTCATCAGGTCCGCGAAGCACATCCTCCGCGGCCATGATGGAACAATCAGTATCACTGATGCCTGCTCCTGTTTGATACAGGCCACTACACAAGGAAGAAGTGGTAACGGCTGGAAAAGGTAAATTAAACTGAACCTCCACGGCACTGCTAATGCATCTATTAGCTCTGCCTGAGGATCCCTGGACCTCGACCCATATCTGGGTAGCTTGGTATTGATAAACAAACAAACAAAGGGTGGTGTGAGTGCTAATCAGGAAAAGGTTTCTGTGCTTGAATCCCTAATATGGTCTGATAAAATCTCCAATTACAGACTATACGATAAAGAGGTGAGGATGGTGTGGGATAAGCGCTCCAGCTAAGTAGAGCCAACCAGATTATTATGCAAATAAAATGAAATAACAAGAGGAACTAATGGTAATAAAAGAGAATTTTTATAGTGATTTAAGTAGATAACTAGTTAATGCATACAGAATATGTTAGCATATACTCAATTACATAAGATGCCGGCATCAGTAACAATAAAACATATTAATCATATTAAAAACAGAGAAATACAGCCGATATAAAATTTCTAAAAGGTTCCCTGAGTGTTTCTTAAAAATATATACGAATATGAATAAACTTGATAAAGGTAAATGACTCTTAGCACAGTGAAATTGGCTCGGCTAAATGTTACCAGTATTATTTTTAAGCAATGGAATATTTGGTCACAGTATTCAGTGGAGGCGTCTGATCTGTTCAGCCGTTAGGAGTAACTGTGAGTGATGGATCGGGAGGTGTGACGTCACGTCACCTGACTATTGTATTCCTCCAATCCCTGTGATATGCTTAAACACAACAAGTTTGAAATTTGTATCCAATTCTTAATTGTAAAAAAGTATACTTGTTTATGTGATAGTTAGTATCAATACTTGCAAGTGTCCAATGTCCAAAGAATCTGTCCAAATTTGAAAAAAACGGTTTGTTTTATCAGCAGCTCTGAATCCTATGAAGTGTTGATCCGTTTGGTTTTATGTCCGTTCTGAAATGTGAAACTTGTCCTTTTGCGAAGAAGCTCCTAAGCACTTGGTTTTTTCCTTTTTTAGTGTATATTAGGGCTATGATGGGAGCAGAGGAAGAAACAAGGGGGCACACAGGAATTATTCATACATCGATCTCAGTGTTGATTCAAGGAGATAGAAATGAACCTGTTTTTGTGCCAGTAGAACAATTTAGCAGTTCAATAGCCTTAGTATATAATTGGTTACACACAGGAATTACTCATATGTCCTCCCTCTATATTAATCATAGAGATAGGGATGAACCTGTGGAGTGTAACACTATCAGTAATAAAATTCTGAATTGACAGGAGTAAGCAAATCTACGCGTTTCGGCAGTGTTAGCTGCCTTTATCAAGATGCTTACTACATGAAATTACTGCCTTTTTATAAGGAGTGTTTGATTCAGGACAGGTGTGGTTAGAGGATAGTCTAAATTAACCCTTAAGTGCTTCTAAAGTGAATGTATTGAAGTCAGTTTCATAGATAGATGAGGTACATCTTATTAAAAAAGAATTTTTTAAAGACAATATTCCATCTAATTTAACTCATTAAGTGTTTTTGAAATGATTGCCATTAGAATTAAATACATGAACAAAATACATAAACAGAATTGGAATATTGAATTAATGTTTAAATTTATGAAGAATCCCATCATTTCAGGTTTAATGTCATGTAAACTATATATGAGAATGTGAAATTAAGTATAAAGATATAGTCGCCTATGTCTCAACATTATACTATAACCAGTTTTTCTTTAATGCAGTTTTTGTTGAAAGTGATTTTTATATATGTGAATATACATTGCTCCAAAGGTTTTTTTCATTTTATTATAATAATCTTGCAAAATTGCAATATCAGGTTGTTCTTTAGTAAGCGCTAAATCAACTTGTCTATACGCTAAGGAGTAAGGGGAGGATGTGATACAAAGTAAAAGTTTTGTAAATATAGCTTCAAGACGGCTATTGTACAGTCTCGTTTATGTTTATTTCGATAGTGTATGAATTCGATTTTTAGTGAAATAGTATTTTATATGATAGATGTAATTTGGAATATGTGTTCGACTGTTTAGTAATTGTTTATAAGATAGAATTAAGATCAAAGGAACTATTAAGTCCCAATGGATGTACTGTTTTATATTCAAATATGAGTTCTGCTTCTTTTTTTAGGAGTACCTTTTCTATATTTCCCCCTCTCTTGTTAGGTCTAATTTTTTTCATTCCCCAACATTGCAAACATTTAAGGTCTCCATGGTGTATTTCAGTGAAATGTTTATAAAGTATGGTTTTTGTGGTTTTATGTTCTATGTTCCAAATATGTTCTCTCATCCTATCTTTGAATGTGCGACTGGTTTGACCTATATAGAATAAAATTACACGAACATCTTATGCAGTAAATTATATTTGAGTCGTTACATGTTATGATGTCCTTGATTGTAAATGTAACCTGTTGGTTGATAAATGTTATCTTTTTGGTTTTATTACTGTATCTACAGGATTTACACTTGTGACATGGATAGAATCCAAAAATTTGTTCTTTCTTTAAGTTCATATCTTTTGAATAATCATTTTTTGTTTTGAATTCACTTGGTGACAGATAGCTTTTGAGATTTTTAGCTTTTTTGAAAATGAGATCTGGGTGATTTTTAACTGTAGTTCCTAATATAGGATCCTTTTTAATATAGTGCCAGTGTTTTTGAAGGATGGTTTTTATTTCTTTGTGGTTTGAGTTATATTCAGTTATAAATGGAATAAAATTATTGACATTAGAAGGCATTGAATTATTTGTATATAAATTTTTTCTTTTGTTTGGTTGCTTTGGTAATAAGGTGGATCTATCAGTTTTTCTTACAGAAGTTATGGT
Source organism: Bombina bombina (assembly GCF_027579735.1). Taxonomy (NCBI): domain Eukaryota; kingdom Metazoa; phylum Chordata; class Amphibia; order Anura; family Bombinatoridae; genus Bombina; species Bombina bombina. The sequence continues at coordinate 121,204,812 of NC_069506.1, forward strand.
TTCTTGGATTTTTTTCTGATTGTAACCTTTATCTGCAAATCTATTTAGTAGAATGTTACATTGTGAGTCATAAGATTCTATGTCTGAGCAGTTTTTTCTAACTCTTAGCATCTGACTTTTTGGGATGTTATCCTTCCACCTATTCAGATGGCAGCTTTGATAATGTATAAAATTATTTGAGTCTATAGTTTTGAAGTAGGTTTTGGTTTTAATTAAATTCTCTACTATCTCTACCTCAATGTCTAGGAAATGTATTGAACTAGTGCTGTGTTCATAAGTGAAAGTGAGGCCTACATCATTAGTATTCATGTCCTCAAGGAATAGTTCTAGAATTTCGTAGTCACCCCTCCAGACTAGGAAGATATCGTCAATAAATCTTTTATAGAGCACAAGGTTCGCTCCCCACACAACATTGGATAGAAAAGTTTCTTCAAAGAATCCCATAAATAGATTCGCATAGCAGGGAGCGAACCTTGTGCCCATAGCGGTACCCCTAGTCTGGAGGTAAAATTTGTCATTAAACATGAAACTATTGTTTTTTAAAATAAACTCAATGCTATCTAGAATAAATTTGTTTTGTTCTTGTAATAGATTGGGATCGCTATTTAAATAGTGTGCAATTGCTTTTAGCCCTAAATTGTGATTAATGTTCGTATATAATGAATTAACGTCACAAGTGACCATTATATAATTGTTTTGCCATTTAATTTCATTTAATACATTTAAAAAATGAGTGGAATCTTTTAAATGTGATGGTAGCTGTGTAACATAATTTTGAAGGTAATGATCGACATATTGGGAAAGGTTGGAGGATATTGATTCTATTCCTGATATAATGGGACGTCCAGGGGGTTTGGTGAGATGTTTATGAATTTTTGGCAGAGGGGTGACTACGAAATTCTAGAACTATTCCTTGAGGACATGAATACTAATGATGTAGGCCTCACTTTCACTTATGAACACAGCACTAGTTCAATACATTTCCTAGACATTGAGGTAGAGATAGTAGAGAATTTAATTAAAACCAAAACCTACTTCAAAACTATAGACTCAAATAATTTTATACATTATCAAAGCTGCCATCTGAATAGGTGGAAGGATAACATCCCAAAAAGTCAGATGCTAAGAGTTAGAAAAAACTGCTCAGACATAGAATCTTATGACTCACAATGTAACATTCTACTAAATAGATTTGCAGATAAAGGTTACAATCAGAAAAAAATCCAAGAAACCATAACTTCTGTAAGAAAAACTGATAGATCCACCTTATTACAAAAGCAACCAAACAAAAGAAAAAATTTATATACAAATAATTCAATGCCTTCTAATGTCAATAATTTTATTCCATTTATAACTGAATATAACTCAAACCACAAAGAAATAAAAACCATCCTTCAAAAACACTGGCACTATATTAAAAAGGATCCTATATTAGGAACTACAGTTAAAAATCACCCAGATCTCATTTTCAAAAAAGCTAAAAATCTCAAAAGCTATCTGTCACCAAGTGAATTCAAAACAAAAAATGATTATTCAAAAGATATGAACTTAAAGAAAGAACAAATTTTTGGATTCTATCCATGTCACAAGTGTAAATCCTGTAGATACAGTAATAAAACCAAAAAGATAACATTTATCAACCAACAGGTTACATTTACAATCAAGGACATCATAACATGTAACGACTCAAATATAATTTACTGCATAAGATGTTCGTGTAATTTATTCTATATAGGTCAAACCAGTCGCACATTCAAAGATAGGATGAGAGAACATATTTGGAACATAGAACATAAAACCACAAAAACCATACTTTATAAACATTTCACTGAAATACACCATGGAGACCTTAAATGTTTGCAATGTTGGGGAATGAAAAAAATTAGACCTAACAAGAGAGGGGGAAATATAGAAAAGGTACTCCTAAAAAAAGAAGCAGAACTCATATTTGAATATAAAACAGTACATCCATTGGGACTTAATAGTTCCTTTGATCTTAATTCTATCTTATAAACAATTACTAAACAGTCGAACACATATTCCAAATTACATCTATCATATAAAATACTATTTCACTAAAAATCGAATTCATACACTATCGAAATAAACATAAACGAGACTGTACAATAGCCGTCTTGAAGCTATATTTACAAAACTTTTACTTTGTATCACATCCTCCCCTTACTCCTTAGCGTATAGACAAGTTGATTTAGCGCTTACTAAAGAACAACCTGATATTGCAATTTTATTATAATAAAATGAAAAAAACCTTTGGAGCAATGTATATTCACATATATAAAAATCACTTTCAACAAAAACTGCATTAAAGAAAAACTGGTTATAGTATAATGTTGAGACATAGGCGACTATATCTTTATACTTAATTTCACATTCTCATATATAGTTTACATGACATTAAACCTGAAATGATGGGATTCTTCATAAATTTAAACATTAATTCAATATTCCAATTCTGTTTATGTATTTTGTTCATGTATTTAATTCTAATGGCAATCATTTCAAAAACACTTAATGAGTTAAATTAGATGGAATATTGTCTTTAAAAAATTCTTTTTTAATAAGATGTACCTCATCTATCTATGAAACTGACTTCAATACATTCACTTTAGAAGCACTTAAGGGTTAATTTAGACTATCCTCTAACCACACCTGTCCTGAATCAAACACTCCTTATAAAAAGGCAGTAATTTCATGTAGTAAGCATCTTGATAAAGGCAGCTAACACTGCCGAAACGCGTAGATTTGCTTACTCCTGTCAATTCAGAATTTTATTACTGATAGTGTTACACTCCACAGGTTCATCCCTATCTCTATGATTAATATAGAGGGAGGACATATGAGTAATTCCTGTGTGTAACCAATTATATACTAAGGCTATTGAACTGCTAAATTGTTCTACTGGCACAAAAACAGGTTCATTTCTATCTCCTTGAATCAACACTGAGATCGATGTATGAATAATTCCTGTGTGCCCCCTTGTTTCTTCCTCTGCTCCCATCATAGCCCTAATATACACTAAAAAAGGAAAAAACCAAGTGCTTAGGAGCTTCTTCGCAAAAGGACAAGTTTCACATTTCAGAACGGACATAAAACCAAACGGATCAACACTTCATAGGATTCAGAGCTGCTGATAAAACAAACCGTTTTTTTCAAATTTGGACAGATTCTTTGGACATTGGAAACTTGCAAGTATTGATACTAACTATCACATAAACAAGTATACTTTGTTACAATTAAGAATTGGATACAAATTTCAAACTTGTTGTGTTTAAGCATATCACAGGGATTGGAGGAATACAATAGTCAGGTGACGTGACGTCACACCTCCCGATCCATCACTCACAGTTACTCCTAACGGCTGAACAGATCAGACGCCTCCACTGAATACTGTGACCAAATATTCCATTGCTTAAAAATAATACTGGTAACATTTAGCCGAGCCAATTTCACTGTGCTAAGAGTCATTTACCTTTATCAAGTTTATTCATATTCGTATATATTTTTAAGAAACACTCAGGGAACCTTTTAGAAATTTTATATCGGCTGTATTTCTCTGTTTTTAATATGATTAATATGTTTTATTGTTACTGATGCCGGCATCTTATGTAATTGAGTATATGCTAACATATTCTGTATGCATTAACTAGTTATCTACTTAAATCACTATAAAAATTCTCTTTTATTACCATTAGTTCCTCTTGTTATTTCATTTTATTTGCATAATAACTGGTTGGCTCTACTTAGCTGGAGCGCTTATCCCACACCATCCTCACCTCTTTAGCTTGGTATTGAGACAAGATGCCATGAGATCTATCTCCGGTGTCCCCACTTGTTGCATATCTCTGCAAACACTTTGGGATGGAGAGACCATTCCCCCGGATGAAAGGATTGTCTGCTGAGAAAATCCGCTTCCCAGTTGTCCACACCCAGAATGTGGATTGCTGACAGCGAACAGCTGTGGGCCTCCGCCCACTCCAGAATTCGAGATACCTCCCTAATTGCTAGGGAGCTTCTCGTTCCCCCCCTGATGGTTGATGTAAGCCACCAAGGTTATATTGTCTGATTGGAATCTGATAAACCGGGACGAACCCAGAAGGGGCCAAGCCTTCAGAGCATTGAAGATTCCTCAAAGTTCCTCCTGAGACCACAGGCCCTGTGCCTTCTTGGCACCCCAAAAAGCTCCCCATCCTGATAGACTTGCATCCATAGTCATAATCTCCCAGGATGGTCTTAAAGGGACACTGAACCCATATTTTTTTTACTTTAATGATTCCGAAACAGCATGCAATTTTAAGCAACTTTCTAATTTACTCCTATTATCAATTTTTCATTGTTGCTATCTTTATTTTAAAAAACAGGAATGTGATGTATAGGAGCCAGGCCCTTTTTGGTTAAGAACCTGGGTTATGCTTGCTTATTGGTGGGTAAATGTAAGCCTCCAATAAGCAAGCGATATCCATGGTGCGGAACCTAAAATGGGCTGGCTGCTAAGATTTACAATCATGATTTTCAAATAAAGATAGCAAGAGAATGAAGGAAAATTGATAATAGGAGTAAATTAGAAAGTTGCTTAAAATTGCATGCTCAATCTGAATCATGAACGAAAAGATTTGGGTTCAGTGTCCCTTTAAGAAGGATGTCCCTCGGGACAGATTATCTAGAATGAAACACCAAGAAGGCGATTCTCTCGACCGGTTGTCCAGAGAGATCTGTAGAGACGGATCCGAATGATTGCCGTTCCACTGTCTCAGCATGCACAGTTGCAGCGATCTGAGACGGAACCTAGCAAAGGGAATGATGTCCATGCTGGACACCATGAGACCAATTACCTCCATACACTGAGCCACAGAGGGCCCTAAGGGGGTGTGGAGGGCAGGACATGCTGAAGCAAGCTTGCAACGTCTCTGGTCTGTTAGAAATATCCTTGTTACGGTTGCCTCCAGGCTGGCTGGAAGTTGGACCGTAGAAAAGGATGCTCCTAGCGCTCACCAAAGGAGCAGCAGCACCGTAGACACTCTAACTGCTGCGTAGCCACCATAAGTAACGCAGACTCTACGAACCACCGCTGCTGGGCTGGTATCTCGCCGTCTGCTCTGCGCCCTGGACCTACGACCAGGCTCCAGTAGGTGAACCCAGGAACAAGAGCTCTTACAGGTGCTCAGTAGCTAAGGGAGTATATAGAGCATAGCAATCCCTGTAGTGATTATAGCTGAAGCTGTCCCCTACAAACATGAGTCAAAGCTGCAAGTTAGAGGGTCAGAATAGGTCTGATGTGCTGGAACACACAGCCTGGTTTTTATTGAGGTTACATGCAAAAAAGACACTCTCAGGGGGAGGCATAAAATCCCCAATCACACATATGATACATTTAGATAGAGACAACGCCCTTTTACAGGCCACAACATTACTTCAGCAGATAACATTACACACAATAAAACAATGCAGTCCACCTTATCACTAGCAGTCTGATTAGACAATGGGAATGTTTTATCACTAAACTTAATTAGAGCTGATCCCAGCAAACTTGTATTTAGAATAGGTTTCTTGAAGCTGAACAAAATTTAACTCTTTAGTTCTGACTGAAGGGTCTGTCACATAGCACTTAATGGCACACAATGAAAACTAATGCTTTTGTAACAGTGCTCCCTTTCTGTGGAACACTCTGCCTGCGTGGCACTCGGTTCAGCAAGTCCTATTTACTGAACCAAGTGGGAGAACGCCAGGGACAAGTTATTTTACAGGTCTGGGGACATAGTCTTAAAGGGGCATTGTTCACCAAAGTCACAATATGTCCCCAGACGGTTCTTAAAGGGCCATACACACCCAATAAAAGTTAATATGTTCTCAGAGGCACAATCTTCCAGGGGCCATAGTCATGAGGAAGGAGGCTGGCAAATAGGCTTCTCCACGATCCATGGAAGCAGGGCAATTTTTCATTTAAAGGGCCAGTTACAAATAGCAGTTTGTAACATATCTCCCCTTTTGGAGGGAGACTAACCAGGCACCTGACCTTCTGTTGGTCAGTGCCTAAGTTAGTCTCGCAACCCACCCACAAATAAACGTTAGCAGCAAAGTAGCCCCCCCACAATACGTAGTACTGGCCTGTAGGTTCCAGGTTGTAGGATGAAAGTGTAGCATCCTCGGCCTTCCTGGCACAGCTGGGCAAATAGCTGATGGTACTTGGGGGGCAGAGGCCAGCGGCACCCTTCCCTGGTGCCAGCGCTTCTGCTGGGGTGAGGGGTTTGCAGGCCAGTCCTGTAACAAGGGGGTCTGTAGGGCAGAGGCCAGCAGCGCTCTGTCCTGATGCCAGCTATTCTGCTGGGGGAATTGGGGCATAGCCCTGCCCGGTGGCAAAGGGGACGTGGGGGTTAACATCTCCACTGTTAACCCTGGGCCCAAGTTAGGAGTTAGCTGGGGAGGGGGAGATTGGCTTACCACCTCCTCCTCCTGATACTCCGGTGGCCGTTGGGAAGGGAGGTCGATGCTCTCCGCTTCCTGTGGAACATGCTGCGGCTGGGGAGAGAGACCGGTTGTCTCCTCTCCCTGGAAGGCACACTCCGGCTGGGGAGGTCGATGCTCTCCCCTCCCTGTAGCTGGGTCTGTCGCTGGGGATCTGGGCCGCCTGCCCAGCATCCCTGTAGGGCCGGTAGAGAGACTGCGGTCCCATCTCCACCTGCCTGCTGGGGGTCCTCCCAGGACCAGTCTATGAGGCCTGCTGCCTCTGGTATCTCTGGTTGGGGAAGGAGACTGGTTGTCTCTTCCCTCTGCACGGTATACTGCCGCTGGGGAGGGAGGTCGCTGCTCTCCTCTCCCTGTAACTCCGGCTGCCGCTGGGGAGGGAGGTTGTTGCTCTCCGCTCCCTGTAACTCACTTTCTCGCTGGAGACCAGGTGTCCATACCCTCAAACTCCACAGTTGGCGCTCAAAGGCTCGTGCCGCTTTGTTCTCCGTATCCAATTCCCGGATGATGCGACTGACTACCTCCTGCGCAGGGTCTGGACCATATCGGACTAGCCGCCTCTTTACCTCTGGAACGAAATCCGCGCCCTCATAGCGACGGATCCGATTGAGGTGCTCTTCACAGGGTTCTGACCAGTATCTTGTCAGCTCCATGCTGCTGTAGGTAGGGACGCTGCGCAGTGGCTAGTGTTGCCCTCAATAACTCTCCTATGATACCAGTGCTGTTGGGGTGCTGCTCCTTGCGCTAGGACGCTATCCCACCGCTGCCGCCAAATGTTACGGTTGCCTCCAGGCTGGCTGGAAGTTGGACCGTAGAAAAGGATGCTCCTAGCGCTCACCAAAGGAGCAGCAGCACCGTAGACACTCTAACTGCTGCGTAGCCACCATAAGTAACGCAGACTCTACGAACCACCGCTGCTGGGCTGGTATCTCGCCGTCTGCTCTGCGCCCTGGACCTACGACCAGGCTCCAGTAGGTGAACCCAGGAACAAGAGCTCTTACAGGAGCTCAGTAGCTAAGGGAGTATATAGAGCATAGCAATCCCTGTAGTGATTATAGCTGAAGCTGTCCCCTACAAACATGAGTCAAAGCTGCAAGTTAGAGGGTCAGAATAGGTCTGATATGCTGGAACACACAGCCTGGTATTTATTGAGGTTACATGCAAAAAAGACACTCTCAGGGGGAGGCATAAAATCCCCAATCACACATATGATACATTTAGATAGAGACAACGCCCTTTTACAGGCCACAACATTACTTCAGCAGATAACATTACACACAATAAAACAATGCAGTCCACCTTATCACTAGCAGTCTGATTAGACAATGGGAATGTTTTATCACTAAACTTAATTAGAGCTGATCCCAGCAAACTTGTATTTAGAATAGGTTTCTTGAAGCTGAACAAAATTTAATTCTTTAGTTCTGACCGAAGGGTCTGTCACATAGCACTTAATGGCACACAATGAAAACGAATTCTTTTGTAACAGTGCTCCCTTTCTGTGGAACACTCTGCCTGCGTGGCACTCGGTTCAGCAAGTCCTATTTACTGAACCAAGTGGGAGAACGCCAGGGACAAGTTATTTTACAGGTCTGGGGACATAGTCTTAAAGGGGCATTGTTCACCAAAGTCACAATATGTCCCCAGACGGTTCTTAAAGGGCCATACACACCCAATAAAAGTTAATATGTTCTCAGGGGCACAATCTTCCAGGGGCCATAGTCATGAGGAAGGAGGCTGGCAAATAGGCTTCTCCACGATCCATGGAAGCAGGGCAATTTTTCATTTAAAGGCCCAGTTACAAATAGCAGTTTGTAACAATCCTCATGGATATGGAGTCTATTATAGTACCCAGGAATTCTACCCTAGTGCTCAGAATAAGGGAACTCTTTACTATGTTCATCTTCCATCCATGAGATCGAAGAAGAGAGAGAAGAGATTCTGAATGGTCCTCTGCCAGACGAAAAGATGGTGCTTTTACCAGAATATTGTCCATGTAGGGAGATACTGCTATACCCCGGGTTCTGACAATGGCTAGAAGAGCCCCTACAATCTTCGTAAAAATTCTTGGAGCAGTAGCTAGACCAACCGGAAGTGCAGTGAACTGTAAAGTGCTGGTCCAGGAACGCAAACCTTAGGAACTGGAAGTGATCCCTGTGGATTGGAACGTGAAGGTAAGCATCCTTTAGATCTATAGTGGTCATGAACTGTCCTTCCAGAACTAAGGGAAGGATGGACCTTACCCTCGTTCAAGATGGAGACAATATGTTTAGAAATTTGTTTAAGCACTTTTAATCCAGGATCGGGCGAAAAGTTCCCTCCTTCTTTGGGACCACGAAAAGGTTTGAATAGTATCCCAAACCTCTTTCTGCGATAGGTACCGGGACAATGACCCCTAAGGAGGACAGATCCTGCACGCAACCCAGAAAGGCTTCCCTCTTTTCTGGTCTGGAAGACAGGCATGAGAGGAGAAATCTGCCCTTGGGTGGATGAGACTTGAAATCTATCTTGTATCCCTGAACTATGACCTCCAGGACCCAATACTGCACGTCCCTGAATCAAGCATTTGAAAAGAGCGACAGTCTGCCCCTACACAATCCAGTGCTGGATCGGAGGCCGCCCCTTCATGCCGATTTAGTCTTTGCTGGCTTCTTGCTCTGCTTGGATTTATTCCAGGACTAAGCCGGCTTCCAAGTACTCTTGGTCTGCTCGGGCTGCTGTCGTTGGGATTTATCAGAACTAAAATTAGAACTTTGTCCCTTAGACTTGTTCTTTTTATCCTGCGGTAGGAAGGCACCCTTGCCCCCTGTAAACATGGAGATAATGGAGTCCAGGCCTGGACCAAATAAAATCTTTACCTTAAAAGGGAGGGAGAGGGGGGGGCAGAGCCTACAGCTGTTGCGGCAGGACGTGTGTGTGAAGAGCTCCTGGACTTAACTAGCTTTTTCTTGATTTAGTCCCTAACTTTTACATATTTCCACTTGACAAAATCAAGCTAAACTGCCTTGTGTTATCTTGGGATATCTAGCATAACACGGACCTGCCTATGCTCTTCAGCTAACTTCACTGCGACTAGCCGCGAGGTCGAGAGGCCTTGTACATCTGACTGCCAGTGTGGCTGAGGTTACTGCATCTATACCCCCCCAGAATCCTGCGTCACCAAACCAGTTTGATTATAACTGGACAGTTCTTTGCTCTCCTTTCATGTCATTGAATGTCAACATGTCTACCACTAAGGAAGGGAAGATAAAAGATTCCATTCAGCGCCATTTTGCCGAACTGGAACAACAACTATGCCAAGTCCTGTTTATGGTTCAATTAACAACCCCAGACATCGTGGTAAGGGCTGAGGAACCAGCGGGGGAGATCTCTGAGTCAGAGCAACATGTACCTCAGCTTTCCCTGACCCTTCCGAACACAACAGGGGAATTCGGACCACTTCAGCTGCTCAAGACTAACTGCGAGGTCTTCCAGAGTACACCCGTCATTACAATGGGACTCGCAGATCACTCTGTTTACTCCCGGCATGTGCCGGTCTCCCATACACCACCATCATCATCAGCTGGCCAGACTGAAGTACAGAGGACCGGTTCTCTAACATCACAGTGGAATTTATTTACAGAGGGGAGTCTGCCTTGGAGGAGAGCGGTTGAGACATCAATACCGACAACAAAGTCACACTATACAGATTTACTTGCAACAGAGGTGAATTACCATTTGTTTCCTGTGTCTGGAGGACTCATGTCAGGATCGTACTATGGCAATTACGTATAGATTCTTGCTTAAGGACTCTATAGATGGGGAAACATTATCCTTGCCCATATTGCTCTATGAACAGCTGTTGATTGCAGCGCTATCTAACAGAGATCCCGGAGGTCTGTGCATGTTGATTTTTTCACGATACCGGGGACTCATGGACACAAGAGGTCGAGCTGGAGTCGGCTAGATGTTTTGTTTCTATGGAGGTGGGAGATCAATTAGTAACTCTTACAGTAGGCAGCCTGCTTACGGATTTAAGACTGCGCTCCACACAGAGACTCCCACCTTGACTTTTTCTATGCTCTCAATATAGAAAAATGCCCTTACATACCTATTTCCATATCCCCCTTCACGTTTCATGACAAAACTTATTATTTAATTCATATGTTATTAGATTTGCATTCATATTAATTGCGGCCTTTGTTAGATAGTCATCTGAGAGGGAGCTAATGCTACTAACGACGGCAAGTTACATTCAGCCTCAGCATTGCTCTTAGTAGACGGGTTTCTAACACTGTACTAATGTTCTTTAGGATTGACGCTAGGGATCTGTAGGGACAAGGAACTAATAGACTATTATTTTGTGACTAACCACAATAACTGATTACATGCCCCTTTAAACAATATCTTGCTAAGGGACTAAATAAAGTGCCTCACTATGAGCCCCTTTGGTTTTTATCACATATAATTTACAAGCCGTGCAAAGCTGATTCCTATTGTTTAAGAGTATACATTTATTGCAGGGTAGACTATAGTAGGGCAGTGGATTAAAGGGAATCAGTGTTTGTTTTCTTGTTATGAGACTTTAGCACCCTACATATTATTAACATTAATATTCCTAGCCATTTGGTTAAGTCAGACCCCATGTGATCATACTGTGACAGTACAATGATGGTCTCTCTGTTAGTGCCGCTGTTATTCAGGACAATTAACTGTACCCTTTCATACCTAATAGCCAGCACGTAGTCTACATTGAATGTCTTAGCTCCAGTTCAGCATTTTAGTTGATAACCTGAACCTCTCCCTTATGGACCTATACTATAATTACTGCTATCACATATAGAGTAGTACAGCTTTACCCAGCTACTTGTTCTTTATATAGCACATTATACTTTTGCCATCTTCTGTGTATATGTCAATATGCCATCAGCCAATTTAGTTCTATATTAGATTATTTTGGGTATCTCCTTAACCCATACATTCTTGTACTTATGTTGATATTCTAATTATATTGTTTAAGCAGATATGTTTCACACAATAATAGTTTCCATCTGGGGTCCAAAAGTGGCCCACTTTGTTATCTTGTTTTTTTTCCCCTGACATTCCCCATCCTGATTTAAATTTTCCTCTAGGGGGTCCAAGAGTGACCTCTAATTTTCATTGCGGGAAATCATTTTCTCTGACAATTTATACATTTTAGGGGGTTACATCTTAATTGAAAAAGAAAAAAAAAAAAAAAAAGAAACTTGAGGTCCACTTTTCTTTGTTTAACTAGGCTATTATTTGTATCTTTATCCTGACATTTACCTTGTATATCTTTGTTGTGTTCTTCATTTGCTTTTGAAAATGTGTTATTATATGCCCGTTTCATTTATTTGCAACCTCAATAAAAAAAAAAAAAAAAAGGGAGGGAGGGAGAGAAGTCTGGACTTAGAAGTCATGTTCTCAGACCAGGATTTCAGCCAGAGCACCCGACGGGCTTGAACTGAAAAACCAGACACCTTAGCATTTAGGCGAATAATCTGCATGTTTGCATCACAGATAAAAGAATTAGCAATTCTCAATGCTTTAATTCTTTCCGGCATAACGTCGAGGGAACCCTCCACCTTGATCAATTCAGATAAGGAGTCGCACTGAGGCAACAGCCGCTGCCGGCTAAAACAAGTATCCTGTATGTTGGAACATCTTTCTTAGAAAAGTTTCCATCTTCTTATCCATCAGCTCTCTGAACAACGAGCTATCCTCAAGTGGGATAGTAGTACGTTTGGCAAGTGTGGAGATAGCGCCATCCACCTTAGGGACGGAACCCCACAATTCCAATTGAGAGTCCGGGACCAGGAATAATTTCTTAAAGGAAGACAAAGGGGAAAAGGAAGATCCAATTCTATCCCATTCGTTTTTAATAATGTTCGCCATCTTTATAGGTACAGGAAAAGTTAACGGCACTACCCTGTCCTCTGACACTCTGTCTAATTTAGGAATCAAAGGTTCATCAAACCTCTTTAAGAAAAAAAACAAGCGTTTATTTTTAAAATCTAAAGGCTGGCTCCTCCGCAACAGGAGGCTTAGAGGCAGCAGATTCCGACCCAGAAAGTTCACCCTTCTGAAGCCTCAGAGCGTGACTCATCCTCGAATAACTGAATCAGAACAGATAAATCCAATAAATCACATGACCCCTGGGCAGGAGAGCTAGGTTTACTTGCATATAGCAGGGCGAGGTAAAGCACCGAGGGCCTCAGACACCGCTGTCTTTAACTGTGCAGTAAAATCGGATAGTAAAAGGCTCCCTCTAGATGGAGGATCAGGCGTGCTATGGGAAGCTGCGTGTGTAGAAGGAGATGACTGATGGGTATGCACCTCATGGGACGGCGAGTCCTCAGAGGTGGACGGCTCAGTGGTACTAAAGGGGTTAACCTTCTTAGACCTAATACGTGTTCAAAGCATGTGAAACATAGTTGAGAGGGCGGGCATACCAAGGCCTCCTCACAATATAAACAGGTAGCTCTAGTATCTCAGACTCCTCCATAGCTTAAGCTAATGACAGTAGGACACAGAAAAAAAAATCTTTTATTTCTCAAAAAATGGCACCTTTATACTCCCAATGGCTGGGGCACTCACCACCTCCTAGACCCAGACAATACAGAGAAAAAGCATCTTCTCCGACAGCCAACTCGGTCAGGAAAGAGGAAATGAAAGCGAGACCACTCCCGGTCACATGGTGCACAAGACAGGTCCTCTTCTGCTTTGAGAAAAAGCATGCCAAGCTACAAGCTGCGCAGCAGTCAAAGTGAAAGTAAAAACCTGTATGTTCCAGCCACATAACGAACAGTCTATGAGCCCAATAAATCTCACACCTAAAGCAGCATAAAATCAAAGCATCACATTTGATTAATACCCACTGATCAATAATCCCCCTCAGGATTATTAAAGATAAAAGGAGCCACACTGTGACCCTGTCTTCTAGCATTTTCAACATATGTAAAAATTGAAACTATCTTACCAGAATCCATGCTGTGGATCAGAAACACAGCCTCTCAAGTGTGAGTCTTGTAGCATCGCTCCTGACATGGACTTGAGTGAGAAAACAAGCAGGCAGTGAAACTTGTCAACACTGATTGCTTAGGAGCTGTTAGCAGGCAGTCTGGATGGGTTCGCAGTAAGACTCTCCCTGCATCTCCTCTAAATTTCATCAATGCTCTCACTGAGAGGCTGAGAAGACTATTTAAAACTCCAGTCCCATATCGAAGGGAAGATACTCTTCCTAAGGAACTACTCAGAATCTTCTGACACTTCTCTGCCATCCTTGTGACAAAAGGCAAAGAATGACTGAGGGATGGGGGAAGTGGGAGAGGTATTTAAGCCTTTGGCTGGGGTGTCTTTGCCTCCTCCTGGTGTCCAGGTTCAGTATTTCCCAACAGTAAGGAATGATGCCATGGACTCTGCTTATATTAAGAAGGAAATAGCCTGACCTGGGTTCAGTGAGAGAGATTTGGAATCGCTACATCAGCTGGATTGCTTCCTTTGCTACACTTTTGACTTTCTTGGATTACAATATACATTTCTCTGTCTGCAGCAGATGAATGAACTTTATTCTTGTTTTGATCATATATAGCAGCTGCTTGATTGTGATTTGCATTGTTAGAGTTTTTATGCATTTTCATTAAGTGTACTATATTTATTTCACATACGTATCTGTTTTATTTAAAGGGACAGTCAAGTCCCAGAAAAACGTTCATGATTCAAATAAGGCATGCAATTTTAAACAACTTTCCAATTTACTTTTATCATCAATTTTGCTTTGTTCTCTTGGTATTCTTAGTTGAAAGCTAAACCTAGGAGGTTCATATGCTAATTTCTTAGACCTTGAAGGCCACCTCTAATCTAAATGCATTTTGACAGTTTTTCACCACTAGAGGGCATTAGTTTGTGTTTCATATAGATAACATTGAGCTCATGCATGGGAATTTACCGTGGAGTGAGCACTGATTGGCTAAAATGCAAGTCTGTCAAAATAACTGAAATAAGGGGGCAGTCTGCAGAGGCTTAGATACAAGGTAATTACAGAGGTAAAACGTGTATTATAAATGTGTTATGCAAAACTGGGGAATGGGTAATTAAGGGATTATCTATCTTTTAAAACAACAAATTCTGGTGTTGACTGTCCCTTTAACATAAGACTTGCCTTTGTGGGCGCCTACATTCGTTGTTTGTATTCTAACATTTTTTTTTAAGATTTGGTATATCTTATTTTTGTAGTGCTGTTTTTTTTTTAGTGCAGGAGGTCTATAGTTTGTGTTTATAATACTTTGTATACTACATAAAAAGTACATATAGCCTGGTCTAGTGGAAAGAAAAATTGTGGTCATACTGCCCATTTTGTTTCCATGATGTGGCTAATTCAGCCTTTTATTCCAGCTACTTTCAAGCTCCAAGTACTGTTACTCCCACCTTAATAATGTATAATAACCCTTTAACATCTTTTAGAACAGTGCATAGATAACATTAGTTGTGAGCTATTGTATTTGTTCAAATCTGTGGGTCCTCAGTGTACAATTTCTCTTTAAGGGAGTGAAATAACATGATACTATTTACAAACTGAATCCACTTAAGACATTTATTGATACAAAGCAAAACAAACGTAAATTAGACAGGTATGTGTGTACAATGAACCTTTAACAGTGGCAAACAACTCAACAATGTAATGAAGTATAGGTAAGTATCAACACAAACATTACTGATAAATAAAAGTGGTGTTCATGAATATGTTTTATTTCTTATATAGTATCAGAACACTTACAGAAAAAGTGCCCATTTTACTGCAGAGTTGTCAAGGTTATCCATGTCATAAATATAAAAAATTAAATTCTACCTAATGATAATGCATTGGGAATGACAAAAGGTACAAAATTGTTCAATTCAGGGATGATAGAAAATTACAAATGAATACACAAAAAGACAGAAATGTCTTTATCTTGGCCTTTAACTTATACAAAACAGGCGAGAACCCTCCCTGGTGGGGGCATGGATAGGAAATAAATCACACACCATTTATCTATATCTTGACTGCCTATCGTCCCTACCCCATTTCTAGCTTGTCCATCAAAGGATGGCAGAACAGGGGCGAGAACCCTGGTAAGTATTATCTAGGTGATAGGACAAGATATAGAAACGTTGGTTTTTGTTTTAATTTCTGATTAACTTGGCCTAACCTAAGTCAGTACTTTCTAGGTGAGTAGCAGTATAACAGGACGGGAAAATATGCAACAGTGACACAAAATTAATGCAAAAGAATATCAGAACTTTATTTGGTTAATAGAGAAGATTTTTTCTGCAAAATGTTACTGATGCGATTACGAAACAGACAATGAGTGAAAAAAAAAAGTGATTTCCCCCCCCCCCCCCCAGGCAACTGCTTGACACATGTTGGATATTGATGCATCCTTCTGAATGCCCAGAAAATAGATACTGCCACGTTATGTGTGTGCCCTGAGTGATGGTAAACTTTTGTAATACACTGAACAATCCAGGAAGAAATTTGTTTTGTTAGGTCGGTGACCATTATGATGGTGCATGGGTACAAGAGACAGTTGGTTTTCCTGAAATCCTTTGTTCTGTCTACATAATAATGGAGACAACACACCCCATCCAAAAGTATACAGTGGTTACCCATCCACCAACTTCTTTGTTTAACAAAATGCATGAGAGAGCCTTCATTGCTTGGCAATGAAGAATGTGCTGAAATTATTTCAAGTCTTGAAAGACTGCTTTTAAATCCAGAATGTTTGCTGGGAAAGATGCCTCGTCTGGGCCAAAAAAACTTGCACATGCATCTGATTGTAGACTGCTACCCAACCGCTTCTGCTGGAACCTGCTGTGGTCTCTACACACGGAGACCCGGACAAAGGGATTCTCTGAGAAAGATTCTTTATTCAAACACAGAATAATAAGATTTGTTATGGAATTTAGAATGACAATATTCTGCAATAGAGGTAGTTTCTTCTTTCACTGCTTGAGGAAGTTTATCTGGAAAGGCCTCATTCTCCAGCATGCCCATTCACATTGAAGATTGTGGACGTCAATTTTCCCTGATATGTCATCCACAGTCTGGCAGTTAATTGGCATAATACCGGTCAGAAGACGGCTGTTACTCAACTCCCAAATGTGTCTGTTATTAATAAACTCAGCAGGATCAGCATGTGGGAAAACTGTGTTAGTTTAATTAAAATCAGTATCAGAAACTTAAAAATCTTGAGTAACAAAGTCAGAAACTTGAGAGCAACCTTTATGTGCAATTTCCTCCAAACCCTTAACCAATGCATACTTTTTTTTTTTTGTTCTCAGACAGGCTTGTTACAAAGCCCACAGTTCTTAGATAATACACTTTTTGGCTTAAAGACAGAAAAGAAAGGTAAGGTAAAATAATTAAAAATAAAAGCATATAAAATAAGGGAAGCATCCATCTGTATGAAAACAGGCACTAAATTCCAGAACCGGATGATACCCAGGATATAGTGAGGAAGGATACAGGACTTAAAGCAGACTCACTGCTCATTAAGTGCGCCATATACAGCAGGTTTGCAGAAGACGCTGCCTCACTGAACACCCTGAGTTTAAATGATGTCATTTTAGCATGCAAGCACTCTACATTATAACCCGATACTGGGTGACAGATGGGGAGCATAGCGGTGGCCAATGGAACCGTCTTTGCAACACTGGGGCGATTTAGCACACACAAAATGCTTGCCTTAAGTATGCCTCCTACAACCAGGGTAGCCTGCTAAGTAGGGAATATGTAAGCAGCCTCCATATAACTTACCAAAGAACCCAGAGAAGGACCAAGACATGTCCATTCTATAAGGACGAGGTAGCAGTCAAGACATAGGTAAAACTGTGTGTGTGTGTGTGTGTGTGTGTCGATTTCTTGCCCATGCCCCCACCAGGAAGAAGGTCTCAACAGGTAAGTATTGGCTCGGGTTAGGCAAAGATAATCTGTATTTTGGTCCTAAACATTTGTCAGGCAGTTTTTTTATGGTGGGGAAGGACAGTTCCTTATTATATTTCAGAACCAGCATCATATTTCCTTTCAAACAGGGTGTCCAATGGACCACATCTAAACTAAAAACAAAATATATGCTGTGCACACAAGTTGCTCATTTTTAAACTGTTTGACAGCTTCAAATGGACATTGTTTTACTTTCCATGATTCAACATAATTTGGGGAATTTGAATGCAAGTTCAATTTGTAAATTAAATTACACTTCGGTATTTTGCTTCATCTTCCTGTAATTTAAATCTAAAAATGGCTTGTTCTGTACCAGAGAGGCTGCAGTGCATTCACTGGAATTCAGAACCCTTAAAAGCCTACATGCTGCACAAAGATTCCTTAGTATTTGCAGAAGCACATTTATAGCTGTTCTGAAATCAGCCACTAAAGAAGGAAATTAAACACTCAAGTTGGTTGTCTCCTAGGACTGTTTTGCTAACTTAAGTCTCAGTGCTTGTTAAACATTTTGGATGCAGATCTTTTGAAAAATGGTGATTTAACAAAAAATAACTTTAAAATGTCCAATTAATGAATTAAACAATGCATACAATATACCAAAGTAGCTTATAATTTAACCCTCTAGCAAAGCATTTCAACGCAATTTTTTTTATTTATACAAAATTTGTAAAGATGATTTCAAGCATACTGATCCACAATGGCGTAAAAAAAATACACACAATGTCTAACTGCTTTTCTTTATACAAATTTCAAGATATGCGAGTAGGTAGTTTCAATGCAAAACAACTGAATGTCATTGGAATGTGTGAGCAGGAGCTAAATATGCTACAAAATATTTACACAAAGTGCTAAGAAATATTTAGGAAAAGACCATTTAAAACAAGATGTTTTTGCATCAATATAACTCCTTGTTCGCTTAAAGGGACACTGAACTCAAATTTTTTATTTCGTGATTCAGATAGACCATGCACTTTTAAGCAAGTTTCTAATGTATTCCTGTTATCAACTTGTCTTCATTCTCTTGGTATGTTTATTTGAAAAGCAAGAATGTAAGTTTAGATGCCGGCCCATTTTTGGTGAACAACCTGGGTTGTCCTTGTTGATTGGACAGCACCAATAAACAAGTGCTGTCCATGGTCTGAACCAAACATTTGCTGGCTCCTTAGCTTAGATGCCTTCTTTTTCAAATAAAGATAGCAAGAGAACAAAGAAAAATCGATAATAGGAGTAAATTAGAAAGTTGCTTAAAAATGGATGCTCTATCTGAATCATAAAAGAAAAAAAATGGGTTTAGTGTCCCTTTAAAGGGACAGTAATGTCAAAATATTCCATGATTCAGATAGGGTATGCCATTTTAAACAACTTTTCCATTTACATCCATTATCAAATTTGCTTTGTTCTTTTGGTATCCTTTGTTAAAGAGTACGAGTTAGAGAAGCAATGCACTATTAGGAGCAACCTGAACACATTTGGCGAACCAATGACAAGAGACATTATCTGTACAGCCACCAAGCTGCTGCTCCTGAGTCTACCTAGCTACGCTCTTCAACAAAGGATGCCAAGAGAACACAATTTATAACAGAAGTAAATTGGGAAGTTGATTAAAACTACCATGACTGAAATAGAACATACAATTTTAATTTTGGCTTCACTGTCCATTAAACATCAGACAATATTGTGTAGATTGAGAAAGTGAGAACCTTACTGTGAGTTCAAGAGGAGGAAAAATGGACGGATAAAAGATTTTTTTTTTTTAAATTGTAAAAAAAATGGGCGGCAACAAATAACCTTTACATGAGACTGGAATTACTAAATATTTATACAACTAAAATAATTACCAATATTTAAAAGTTAGTTTCTTCCTCACTGACATTTTAACAATAATAATTAAAAAAAAAGATTGCATCACTACGCTTCAAAATACTCAGATAATTTTCCAATTTCGGATACTCGTTTGTTCACTGAACATTTAAAAATAAGTCATTTGTAAAATTAACAGACAATACTGCTATAAAAAAATATCAGCATACATTTGTACATGTTTTATTCACAATGATGACAAAACAGGTTGTGACTAGAGATAGAAATAGAACTAATTATATATTATTGGAAATACTAATTATGTGCAAATGACCCCACCCTGAAAACCTTGGAGACATTGAAGTCTTGTGTAAGAGATGACTGGTACCATATGACCGCACTGGAACAAAATTCAAGTAATTTCTTCTTTTTTTTTTTTTTAAGAAACAATTATTACATCCATTATGGAACCAAATTTAAAAACAATACTTAGATATATAACCACAGTCCATCGTCTTTTTTTTCCCTTAACTAAAAAAAGCTAGTAACATTTCATAAAAATAGAGATATTTTTTACATAGGTGTAGTGATTAAAATTCGCATACATGATCATTAAAAACATGGCTGCATTTAGCGTGCTCAAACAGTAAAGATACTACTAGGTAAGGAAATTGTCTTTTTAAGAGGCTTAGTTTTATTATTTAAAAAATATATAGTTTTCAATTAAATTGTTTCTGGATTAGAAGTGCTACAAATCAGATAAAAAAAAAAAACACTTTTATAACATTAATTATCCACATTAACCACTAAATTGTTTTTTCTGCACCTCCCTCTAATTATGGGTACCACCATTTTGGAACCTAAGTTACACTGCAGGTATCTGAAGGTGAGTTGCCTCACATGTACAAACAGGTCAACACTGGAAAGTAGTGAAAGCTAGATTTCAACATGGTGGCTCCCATGGCCAGAGAGAGGCAGGGAATAATCTCAACACTTTGTGGCTGATTTTATTAATGTCCGCCGCACATCGATAAATACCGACCGCATACGCTGTCGGCATTTATCATTGCACAAACATTTCACTAGAAATGCTTGTGCAATGCTGCCCCTTGCACATTCGGGGGCCAATCGGCCGCTAGCAGGGTGTGTCAATCAACCCCGATCGTAAGCGATTGGGCGGATTGCGGTCAGCCGCCTCAGAGGTGGTGGACGAGTTAAGGAGCAGCGGTCTAAAGACTGCTGCTTCTTAACTCCTGTTTCCATACGGGGCATGATAAATCGGCCCTTATGTTTATAAAATGTTTTTACTGTTTAATGCCCATTTAAGAAAAACTAATTTGCCTAAATTTCACAACAAAACCATTTGTATCCAGTGATAAATTTAACCTTTGTTGGCAAATCATAAGGGCACTGGTCAAACTAACCTAAAAACAAGACAAACTAGATTGTGTTTCCGTAACATGTATTATACATATGGACCTAATGTTTCAGTTTAAATCGCATGCCTTGCTCCATTTCACACCATAGTTCTTTAGATTTCCATTTTGTAACTCTAAATCTCATTCTATGTTGCAATTTTCTTTTTAATAAATATAAAAATGAAAATCATGCCACCTTCAGTGTCTTAGCAGGGAAACAATATAGATTACAGAGAGTCATTTTTGTTTTAGAGAAGTGTACACAAAGCTAAATTTAAAGAGAGTAGGGGGTACATGTTTTGGACCTCATCCTCTAACCAATTAAAAAAAAAAAAAAAAGTAGAGTTTTGTTTCTCAACTCCAAAATTCAAGTACTCCTAGCAGACCAGAATTCCATGATATCTGACACTAAGCACATGTAAAATAATCAGCTGTTGGGAGAAAAGTTAGTAATCATGGTTACTGATTGGCTATTTTCTGTGCTCTAGTTAAGATATCATGAAAATCTGGCCTGTTGGGGGAACTTTAGTACTGGAGTTGAGAAACACTGGTGTAGAGCACTTAAGGCACTACCCTGGAATCTCAAGGTAGCTGACTGGATGGGTTTATACCAGAGGTCTATAAATCAATAGAGAAAGTATACAATTCAGAGGTTAGACTTAGTTGACTTAAATTGTCTGCTTACAAACAGAGACTATGATTAAAAGTGTCAATCATTAGAAACAAATACACATATCAGATTCCTATAAGATAGACATACAGTCATGGCCAAAAATTGTGGCACCCCTGCATTTCTGTCAGATAATGCACCACTTCGGGCCAGACAATTGTAATTACAAATGTTTAGGCACTCTAGTGTTTATTTATTTTGTTTGTATTGGTATGACACAAAAAAAGTTGAGAAAAACAAAAACAAACAAATCTGACACATTCCACGCAAAACTCCAAAAATGGACTGGACAAAATTATTGGCACCGTCTCAAAATTGTAAGAAATAATTGAATTATAAGTTTGTAATTCTCCTGTAATTTGTAATTAAACTCACCTGTATTAATTAACAGGTGCTGACAATATAGAAATCACACCGGCAACCAGTTAAAATGGTGAAAATTGATTCAACCTTTCTGTTATGTGTCTCTGTATGCCACAATGAACATGAAGAGAAAGAGCAGGAAAGAATTGTTTGAGGATTTGAGAACAAAAATTCTGGAAAAGCATGGACAATCTCAAGGTTACAAAGTCCATCTCCAGAGATCTTAATGTTGCTATGTCCACTGACCGCAACTTTGTCAAGAAGTTTACAGCCCATGGCACTGTAGCTAATCTCCCTGGATGTGAACGAAAGAAAAATTGATCAAAGAATGCAACGAAAGATTGTTTGAATGGTGGATAAAGAACCTCAATCAACTTCCAGACAAATTCAAGCTGACCTTCAGGTACAGGGTACAAATGTGTCGGCTCGCACTATACGTCGCCATCTGAATGAAAAGGGACGCTATGGTAGGAGACCTAGGAGGACCCCACTGCTGACACAAACATAAAAAAGCCAGATTGGAGTTTGCCAAAACTTACCCGAGGAAGCCAAAATCCTTTTTGGGAGAATGTGCTGTGGAGAGACGAAACAAAAAACATAATTTATGTAAGAACTTACCTGATAAATTCATTTCTTTCATATTAGCAAGAGTCCATGAGCTAGTGACGTATGGGATATACATTCCTACCAGGAGGGGCAAAGTTTCCCAAACCTCAAAATGCCTATAAATACACCCCTCACCACACCCACAATTCAGTTTAACGAATAGACAAGAAGTGGGGTGATAAAAAAGTGCGAAAGCATATAAAATAAGGAATTGGAATAATTGTGCTTTATACAAAATCATAACCACCACAAAAAAAGGGCGGGCCTCATGGACTCTTGCTAATATGAAAGAAATGAATTTATCAGGTAAGTTCTTACATAAATTATGTTTTCTTTCATGTAATTAGCAAGAGTCCATGAGCTAGTGACGTATGGGATAATGATTACCCAAGATGTGGATCTTTCCACACAAGAGTCACTAGAGAGGGAGGGATAAAATAAAGACAGCCAATTCCTGCTGAAAATAATCCACACCCAAAATAAAGTTTAACGAAAAACATAAGCAGAAGATTCAAACTGAAACCGCTGCCTGAAGTACGTTTCTACCAAAAACTGCTTCAGAAGAAGAAAATACATCAAAATGGTAGAATTTAGTAAAAGTATGCAAAGAGGACCAAGTTGCTGCTTTGCAAATCTGATCAACCGAAGCTTCATTCCTAAACGCCCAGGAAGTAGAAACTGACCTAGTAGAATGAGCTGTAATTCTCTGAGGCGGAGTTTTACCCGACTCAACATAGGCAAGATGAATTAAAGATTTCAACCAAGATGCCAAAGAAATGGCAGAAGCTTTCTGGCCTTTTCTGGAACCGGAAAAGATAACAAATAGACTAGAAGTCTTTCTGAAAGATTTAGTAGCTTCAACATAATATTTCAAAGCTCTAACAACATCCAAAGAATGCAACGATTTCTCCTTAGAATTCTTAGGATTAGGACATAATGAAGGAACCACAATTTCTCTACTAATGTTGTTGGAATTCACAACTTTAGGTAAAAATTCAAAAGAAGTTCGCAACACCGCCTTATTCTGATGAAAAATCAGAAAAGGAGACTCACAAGAAAGAGCAGATAATTCAGAAACTCTTCTGGCAGAAGAGATGGCCAAAAGGAACAAAACTTTCCAAGAAAGTAATTTAATGTCCAATGAATGCATAGGTTCAAACGGAGGAGCTTGAAGAGCCCCCAGAACCAAATTCAAACTCCAAGGAGGAGAAATTGACTTAATGACAGGTTTTATACGAACCAAAGCTTGTACAAAACAATGAATATCAGGAAGAATAGCAATCTTTCTGTGAAAAAGAACAGAAAGAGCAGAGATTTGTCCTTTCAAGGAACTTGCGGACAAACCTTTATCTAAACCATCCTGAAGAAACTGTAAAATTCTCGGAATTCTAAAAGAATGCCAAGAAAAATGATGAGAAATACACCAAGAAATATAAGTCTTCCAGACTCTATAATATATCTCTCTAGATACAGATTTACGAGCCTGTAACATAGTATTAATCACAGCGTCAGAGAAACCTCTTTGACGAAGAATCAAGCGTTCAATCTCCATACCTTTAAATTTAAGGATTTCAGATCCTGATGGAAAAAAGGACCTTGTGACAGAAGGTCTGGTCTTAACGGAAGAGTCCACGGTTGGCAAGAGGCCATCCGGACAAGATCCGCATACCAAAACCTGTGAGGCCATGCCGGAGCTACCAGCAGAACAAACGAGCATTCCTTCAGAATCTTGGAGATTACTCTTGGAAGAAGAACTAGAGGCGGAAAGATATAGGCAGGATGATACTTCCAAGGAAGTGATAATGCATCCACTGCCTCCGCCTGAGGATCCCGGGATCTGGACAGATACCTGGGAAGTTTCTTGTTTAGATGGGACGCCATCAAATCTATTTCTGGAAGTTCCCACATTTGAACGATCTGAAGAAATACCTCTGGGTGAAGAGACCATTCGCCCGGATGCAACGTTTGGCGACTGAGATAATCCGCTTCCCAATTGTCTACACCTGGGATATGAACCGCAGAGATTAGACAGGAGCTGGATTCCGCCCAAACCAAAATTCGAGATACTTCTTTCATAGCCAGAGGACTGTGAGTTCCTCCTTGATGATTGATGTATGCCACAGTTGTGACATTGTCTGTCTGAAAACAAATGAACGATTCTCTCTTCAGAAGAGGCCAAAACTGAAGAGCTCTGAAAATTGCACGGAGTTCCAAAATATTGATCGGTAATCTCACCTCCTGAGATTCCCAAACTCCTTGTGCCGTCAGAGATCCCCACACAGCTCCCCAACCTGTGAGACTTGCATCTGTTGAAATTACAGTCCAGGTCGGAAGCACAAAAGAAGCCCCCTGAATTAAACAATGGTGATCTGTCCACCACGTTAGAGAGTGTCGAACAATCGGTTTTAAAGATATTAATTGAGATATCTTTGTGTAATCCTTGCACCATTGATTCAGCATACAAAGCTGAAGAGGTCGCATGTGAAAACGAGCAAAGGGGATCGCGTCCGATGCAGCAGTCATAAGACCTAGAATTTCCATGCATAAGGCTACCGAAGGGAATGATTGTGACTGAAGGTTTCGACAAGCTGCCATCAGTTTTAGACGCCTCTTGTCTGTTAAAGACAGAGTCATGGACACTGAATCTATTTGGAAACCCAGAAAGGTTACCCTTGTCTGAGGAATCAATGAACTTTTTGGTAAATTGATCCTCCAACCATGATCTTGAAGAAACAACACAAGTCGATTCGTATGAAATTCTGCTAAATGTAAAGACTGAGCAAGTACCAAGATATCGTCCAAATAAGGAAATACCACAATACCCTGTTCTTTGATTACAGACAGAAGGGCACTGAGAACCTTTGTAAAAATTCTTGGAGCTGTAGCAAGGCCAAACGGCAGAGCCACAAACTGGTAATGCTTGTCCAGAAAAGAGAATCTCAGGAACCGATAATGATCCGGATGAATCGGAATATGCAGATATGCATCCTGTAAATCTATTGTGGACATATAATTCCCTTGCTGAACAAAAGGCAAGATAGTCCTTACAGTTACCATCTTGAACGTTGGTATCCTTACATAACGATTCAATATTTTTAGATCCAGAACTGGTCTGAAGGAATTCTCCTTCTTTGGTACAATGAAGAGATTTGAATAAAACCCCATCCCCTGTTCCTGAACTGGAACTGGCATAATTACTCCAGTCAACTCTAGATCTGAAACACAATTCAGAAATGCTTGAGCTTTTACTGGATTTACTGGGACACGGGAAAGAAAAAATCTCTTTGCAGGAGGTCTCATCTTGAAACCAATTCTGTACCCTTCTGAAACAATGTTCTGAATCCAAAGATTGTGAACAGAATTGATCCAAATTTCTTTGAAAAAACGTAACCTGCCCCCTACCAGCTGAGCTGGAATGAGGGCCGCACCTTCATGTGGACTTAGAAGCAGGCTTTGCCTTTCTGGCTGGCTTGGATTTATTCCAGATTGGAGATGGTTTCCAAACTGAAACTGCTCCTGAGGATGAAGGATCAGGTTTTTGTTCTTTGTTGAAACGAAAGGAACGAAAACGATTATTAGC
This sequence comes from Bombina bombina, assembly GCF_027579735.1. NCBI lineage: Eukaryota > Metazoa > Chordata > Amphibia > Anura > Bombinatoridae > Bombina > Bombina bombina. The sequence goes on from NC_069506.1 coordinate 121,230,710, forward strand.
TCTGTTTTTACCCTTAGATTTTTTATCCTGTGGTAAAAAAGTTCCTTTCCCACCAGTAACAGTTGAAATAATAGAATCCAACTGAGAACCAAATAATTTGTTACCCTGGAAAGAAATGGAAAGTAGAGTTGATTTAGAAGCCATATCAGCATTCCAAGTCTTAAGCCATAAAGCTCTTCTAGCTAAAATAGCTAGAGACATAAACCTGACATCAACTCTGATAATATCAAAGATGGCATCACAGATAAAATTATTAGCATGCTGAAGAAGAATAATAATATCATGAGAATCATGATGTGTTACTTGTTGCGCTAAGGTTTCCAACCAAAAAGTTGAAGCTGCAGCAACATCAGCCAAAGATATAGCAGGTCTAAGAAGATTACCTGAACACAGATAAGCTTTTCTTAGAAAGGATTCAATTTTCCTATCTAAAGGATCCTTAAACGAAGTACCATCTGACGTAGGAATAGTAGTACGTTTAGCAAGGGTAGAAATAGCCCCATCAACTTTAGGGATTTTGTCCCAAAATTCTAATCTGTCAGACGGCACAGGATATAATTGCTTAAAACGTTTAGAAGGAGTAAATGAATTACCCAATTTATCCCATTCTTTGGAAATTACTGCAGAAATAGCATTAGGAACAGGAAAAACTTCTGGAATAACCACAGGAGATTTAAATACCTTATCCAAACGTTTAGAATTAGTATCAAGAGGACCAGAATCCTCTATTTCTAAAGCAATTAGAACTTCTTTAAGTAAAGAACGAATAAATTCCATTTTAAATAAATATGAAGATTTATCAGCATCAACCTCTGAGACAGAATCCTCTGAACCAGAAGAGTCATCAGAATCAGAATGATGATGTTCATTTAAAAATTCATCTGTAGGGAGAGAAGTTTTAAAAGATTTTTTACGTTTACTAGAAGGAGAAATAACAGACATAGCCTTCTTTATGGATTCAGAAACAAAATCTCTTATGTTATCAGGAACATTCTGCACCTTAGATGTTGAAGGAACTGCAACAGGCAATGGTACTTTACTAAAGGAAATATTATCTGCATTAACAAGTTTGTCATGACAATCAATACAAACAACAGCTGGAGGAATAGCTACCAAAAGTTTACAGCAGATACACTTAGCTTTGGTAGATCCAGCACTAGACAGCGATTTTCCTGTAGTATCTTCTGACTCAGATGCAACGCGAGACATCTTGCAATATGTAAGAGAAAAAACAACAACATATAAAGCAAAATTGATCAAATTCCTTAAATGACAGTTTCAGGAATGGGAAAAAATGCCAAAGAACAAGCTTCTAGCAACCAGAAGCAATGAAAAATGAGACTTAAATAATGTGGAGACAAAAGCGACGCCCATATTTTTTAGCGCCAAATAAGACGCCCACATTATTTGGCGCCTAAATGCTTTTTGGCGCCAAAAATGACGCCACATCCGGAACGCCAACATTTTTGGCGCAAAACGTCAAAAAATGACGCAACTTCCGGCGACACGTATGACGCCGGAAACGGAAAAGAATTTTTGCGCCAAAAAAGTCCGCGCCAAGAATGACGCAATAAAATGAAGCATTTTCAGCCCCCTGCGAGCCTAACAGCCCACAGGGAAAATAGTCAAATTTTTGAAGGTAAGAAAAAATGATTAAATCAAATGCATTATCCCAAATATGAAACTGACTGTCTGAAAAATAAGGAAAGTTGAACATTCTGAGTCAAGGCAAATAAATGTTTGAATAAATATATTTAGAACTTTATAAACAAAGTGCCCAACCATAGCTTAGAGTGTCACAGAAAATAAGATTTACTTACCCCAGGACACTCATCTACATGTAATGGTATATATAAGAGTATATCGTCGATCTGAAAAGGGAGGTAAGAGATGAATCTCTACGACCGATAACAGAGAACCTATGAAATAGACCCCGTAGAAGGAGATCACTGCATTCAAATAGGCAATACTCTCCTCACATCCCTCTGACATTCACTGCACGCTGAGAGGAAAACCGGGCTCCAACTTGCTGCGGAGCGCATATCAACGTAGAATCTAGCACAAACTTACTTCACCACCTCCATCGGAGGCAAAGTTTGTGAAACTGAATTGTGGGAGTGGTGAGGGGTGTATTTATAGGCATTTTGAGGTTTGGGAAACTTTGCCCCTCCTGGTAGGAATGTATATCCCATACGTCACTAGCTCATGGACTCTTGCTAATTACATGAAAGAAATTACAACTTTTTGGTAAAGCCCATCATTCTGTTTTCAGGAAAAAAAGGAGGCTTTTAAAGACAAGAATACAGTCCCTACAGGTAAACACAGTGGATGTTCGGATTTTGGGGGTTTCTTTGCTGCTTTAGGCACTGGATGTCTTGACTGTGTGCATGGCATTATGAAATCTGAAGACTACCAAAGAATTCTGTGGTGCAATGTAGAGCCCAGTGTCAGAAAGTTGGGCCTTTGTCAGAGGTCATTGGTCTTACAGCAGGACAATGACCCAAAGCACACGTCAAAAAGCACCCAGAAATTGTTTAAAACAAAGCATTGGAGAGTACTGAACTGGCCAGCAATGAGTCCAGATCTCAATCCCATAGAGCACCTGTGGAGAGATCGCAAAACAGCAGTTGGAAAAAGGAACCCTTCCAATCTGAGAGACCTGGAGCAGTTGGTGAAAGAAGAGTGGTCCAAAATACCAGTAGAGAGGTGCAAGAAACTCATTGATGGTTACAAGAAGTGATTGATTTCAGTTATTTTTTTCCCAATGGGTGTGCTACCAAATATTCAATTGAGGGTGCCAATTATCTAGTCTAGTCAATTTTTGAAGTTTTGCGAGGAATATGTCAGATTCATCTTTTTCTCCACTTTTTTGTGTCATACCAATACAAACAAAAGAAATAAAAACAAAAACAGAATTTATGCTTACCTGATAAATTACTTTCTCCAACGGTGTGTCCGATCCACGGCGTCATCCTTACTTGTGGGATATTCTCTTCCCCAACAGGAAATGGCAAAGAGTCCCAGCAAAGCTGGTCACATGATCCCTCCTAGGCTCCGCCCACCCCAGTCATTCGACCGACGGACAGGAGGAAATATATATAGGAGAAATCATATGATACCGTGGTGACTGTAGTTAGAGAAAATAATTCATCAGACCTGATTAAAAAAACCAGGGCGGGCGTGGACCGGACACACCGTTGGAGAAAGTAATTTATCAGGTAAGCATAAATTCTGTTTTCTCCAACATAGGTGTGTCCGGTCCACGGCGTCATCCTTACTTGTGGGAACCAATACCAAAGCTTTAGGACACGGATGAAGGGAGGGAGCAAATCAGGTCACCTAAACGGAAGGCACCACAGCTTGCAAAACCTTTCTCCCAAAAATAGCCTCCGAACAAGCAAAAGTATCAAATTTGTAAAATTTGGCAAAAGTGTGCAGTGAAGACCAAGTCGCTGCCTTACATATCTGGTCAACAGAAGCCTCGTTCTTGAAGGCCCATGTGGAAGCCACAGCCCTAGTGGAGTGAGCTGTGATTCTTTCAGGAGGCTGCCGTCCGGCAGTCTCATAAGCCAATCGGATAATGCTTTTAAGCCAAAAGGAAAGAGAGGTAGAAGTCGCTTTTTGACCTCTCCTTTTACCAGAATAAACAACAAACAAGGATGATGTTTGTCTGAAATCTTTAGTAGCCTCTAAATAGAATTTTAGAGCACGGACTACGTCCAAATTGTGTAACAAACGTTCCTTCTTTGAAACTGGATTCGGACACAAAGAAGGTACAACTATCTCCTGGTTAATATTTTTGTTGGAAACAACTTTCGGAAGAAAACCAGGCTTAGTACGCAAAACCACCTTATCTGCATGGAACACCAGATAGGGCGGAGAACACTGCAGAGCAGATAACTCTGAAACTCTTCTAGCAGAAGAAATTGCAACCAAAAACAAAACCTTCCAAGATAATAACTTAATATTTACGGAATGTAAGGGTTCAAACGGAACCCCTTGAAGAACTGAAAGAACTAGATTTAGACTCCAGGGAGGAGTCAAAGGTCTGTAAACAGGCTTGATTCTAACCAGAGCCTGAATAAATGCTTGAACATCTGGCACAGCTGCCAGCCTTTTGTGAAGTAAAACAGATAAAGCAGAGATCTGTCCCTTCAGAGAACTTGCAGATAATCCTTTCTCCAAACCTTCTTGTAGAAAGGATAGAATCTTAGGAATTTTTATCTTGTTCCATGGGAATCCTTTAGATTCACACCAACAGATATATTTTTTCCATATTTTATGGTAAATTTTTCTAGTTACAGGCTTTCTAGCCTGAATCAGAGTATCTATTACAGAATCTGAAAACCCACGCTTTGATAAAATCAAGCGTTCAATCTCCAAGCCGTCAGTTGGAGGGAAACCAGATTCGGATGTTCGAATGGACCTTGAACAAGAAGGTCCTGTCTCAAAGGTAGCTTCCATGGTGGAGCCGATGACATATTCACCAGGTCTGCATACCAAGTCCTGCGTGGCCACGCAGGAGCTATCAAGATCACCGAAGCCCTCTCCTGATTGATCCTGGCTACCAGCCTGGGAATGAGAGGAAACGGTGGGAATACATAAGCTAGGTTGAAGGTCCAAGGTGCTACTAGTGCATCTACTAGAGTCGCCTTGGGATCCCTGGATCTGGACCCGTAGCAAGGAACCTTGAAGTTCTGACGAGACGCCATCAGATCCATGTCTGGAATGCCCCATAATTGAGTTATTTGGGCAAAGATTTCCGGATGGAGTTCCCACTCCCCCGGATGGAATGTCTGACGACTCAGAAAATCCGCTTCCCAATTTTCCACTCCTGTGATGTGGATTGCAGACAAGTGGCAGGAGTGATCCTCCGCCCATTGAATTATTTTGGTCACGTCTTCCATCGCCAGGAAACTCCTTGTTCCCCCCTGATGATTGATATATGCAACAGTCGTCATGTTGTCTGATTGAAACCTTATGAATTTGGCCTTTGCTAGTTGAGGCCAAGCTTTGAGAGCATTGAATATCGCTCTCAGTTCCAGAATGTTTATCGGGAGAAGAGATTCTTCCCGAGACCATAGACCCTGAGCTTTCAGGGGTTCCCAGACCGCGCCCCAGCCCACCAGACTGGCGTCGGTCGTGACAATGACCCACTCTGGTCTGCGGAAGCTCATTCCCTGTGACAGATTGTCCAGGGTCAGCCACCAACGGAGTGTATCTCTGGTCTTTTGATCTACTTGAATCGTCGGAGACAAGTCTGTATAATCCCCATTCCACTGTTTGAGCATGCACAGTTGTAATGGTCTTAGATGAATTCGTGCAAAAGGAACTATGTCCATTGCTGCAACCATCAATCCTATTACTTCCATGCACTGCGCTATGGAAGGACGAAGAACAGAATGAAGTACTTGACAAGAGCTTAGAATTTTTGATTTTCTGACCTCTGTCAGAAAAATCCTCATTTCTAAGGAATCTATTATTGTTCCCAAGAAGGGAACTCTTGTTGACGGGGACAGAGAACTTTTTTCTTTGTTCACCTTCCATCCGTGAGATTTGAGAAAGGCTAGGACGATGTCCGTATGAGCCTTTGCTTTTGACAGAGACGACGCTTGAATCAGGATGTCGTCCAAGTAAGGTACTACTGCAATGCCCCTTGGTCTTAGAACCGCTAGAAGGGACCCTAGTACCTTTGTGAAAATCCTTGGAGCAGTGGCTAATCCGAATGGAAGTGCCACAAAATGGTAATGCTTGTCCAGAAAAGCGAACCTTAGGAACTGATGATGTTCCTTGTGGATAGGAATATGTAGGTACGCATCCTTTAAATCCACGGTAGTCATAAATTGATTTTCCTGGATAGTAGGTAGGATCGTTCGAATAGTTTCCATTTTGAACGATGGAACCTTGAGAAATTTGTTTAGGATCTTGAGATCCAAAATTGGTCTGAATGTTCCCTCTTTTTTGGGAACTATGAACAGGTTGGAATAAAAACCCATCCCTTGTTCTCTTATTGGAACTGGATGAATCACTCCCATCTTTAACAGGTCTTCTACACAATGTAAGAATGCCTGTCTTTTTATTTGGTTTGAAGATAATTGAGACCTGTGGAACCTTCCCCTTGGGGGTAGTTCCTTGAATTCCAGGAGATAACCTTGAGAAACTATTTCTAGCGCCCAAGGATCCTGAACATCTCTTGCCCAAGCCTGAGCAAAGAGAGAAAGTCTGCCCCCCACCAGATCCGGTCCCGGATCGGAGGCCATCCCTTCATGCTGTTTTGGTAGCAGTGGTAGGCTTCTTGGCCTGTTTACCCTTGTTCCAGCCTTGCATTGGTCTCCAGGCTGGTTTGGGTTGTGAAGTATTACCCTCTTGCTTAGAGGATGTAGAATTAGAGGCTGGTACGTTTCTGCGAAAGGGACGAAAACAGAATTTATGTTTACCTGATAAATTGCTTTCTCCAACGGTGTGTCCGGTCCACGGCGTCATCCTTACTTGTGGGATATTCTCTTCCCCAACAGGAAATGGCAAAGAGCCCAGCAAAGCTGGTCACATGATCCCTCCTAGGCTCCGCCTACCCCAGTCATTCGACCGACGTTAAGGAGGAATATTTGCATAGGAGAAACCATATGGTACCGTGGTGACTGTAGTTAAAGAAAATAAATTATCAGACCTGATTAAAAAAACCAGGGCGGGCCGTGGACCGGACACACCGTTGGAGAAAGCAATTTATCAGGTAAACATAAATTCTGTTTTCTCCAACATAGGTGTGTCCGGTCCACGGCGTCATCCTTACTTGTGGGAACCAATACCAAAGCTTTAGGACACGGATGAAGGGAGGGAGCAAATCAGGTCACCTAAATGGAAGGCACCACGGCTTGCAAAACCTTTCTCCCAAAAATAGCCTCAGAAGAAGCAAAAGTATCAAACTTGTAAAATTTGGTAAAAGTGTGCAGTGAAGACCAAGTCGCTGCCCTACATATCTGATCAACAGAAGCCTCGTTCTTGAAGGCCCATGTGGAAGCCACAGCCCTAGTGGAATGAGCTGTGATTCTTTCGGGAGGCTGCCGTCCGGCAGTCTCGTAAGCCAATCTGATGATGCTTTTAATCCAAAAAGAGAGAGAGGTAGAAGTTGCTTTTTGACCTCTCCTTTTACCAGAATAAACAACAAACAAGGAAGATGTTTGTCTAAAATCCTTTGTAGCATCTAAATAGAATTTTAGAGCGCGAACAACATCCAAATTGTGCAACAAACGTTCCTTCTTTGAAACTGGTTTCGGACACAGAGAAGGTACGATAATCTCCTGGTTAATGTTTTTGTTAGAAACAACTTTTGGAAGAAAACCAGGTTTAGTACGTAAAACCTCCTTATCTGCATGGAACACCAGATAAGGAGGAGAACACTGCAGAGCAGATAATTCTGAAACTCTTCTAGCAGAAGAAATTGCAACTAAAAACAAAACTTTCCAAGATAATAACTTAATATCAACGGAATGCAAGGGTTCAAACGGAACCCCCTGAAGAACTGAAAGAACTAAATTGAGACTCCAAGGAGGAGTCAAAGGTTTGTAAACAGGCTTAATTCTAACCAGAGCCTGAACAAAGGCTTGAACATCTGGCACAGCGGCCAGCTTTTTGTGAAGTAACACAGACAAGGCAGAAATCTGTCCCTTCAGGGAACTTGCAGATAATCCTTTTTCCAATCCTTCTTGAAGGAAGGATAGAATCCTAGGAATCTTAACCTTGTCCCAAGGGAATCCTTTAGATTCACACCAACAGATATATTTTTTCCAAATTTTGTGGTAAATCTTTCTAGTTACAGGCTTTCTGGCCTGAACAAGAGTATCGATAACAGAATCTGAGAATCCTCGCTTCGATAAGATCAAGCGTTCAATCTCCAAGCAGTCAGCTGGAGTGAAACCAGATTCGGATGTTCGAACGGACCCTGAACAAGAAGGTCTCGTCTCAAAGGTAGCTTCCAAGGAGGAGCCGATGACATATTCACCAGATCTGCGTACCAAGTCCTGCGTGGCCACGCAGGAGCTATCAAGATCACCGACGCCCTCTCCTGATTGATCCTGGCTACCAGCCTGGGGATGAGAGGAAACGGCGGGAACACATAAGCTAGTTTGAAGGTCCAAGGTGCTACTAGTGCATCCACTAGAGCCGCCTTGGGATCCCTGGATCTGGACCCGTAGCAAGGAACTTTGAAGTTCTGACGAGAGGCCATCAGATCCATGTCGGAATGCCCCACAGCCGAGTGACTTGGGCAAAGATTTCCGGATGGAGTTCCCACTCCCCCGGATGCAATGTCTGACGACTCAGAAAATCCGCTTCCCAATTTTCCACTCCTGGGATGTGGATAGCAGACAGGTGGCAGGAGTGAGACTCCGCCCATAGAATGATTTTGGTCACTTCTTCCATCGCCAGGGAACTCCTTGTTCCCCCCTGATGGTTGATGTACGCAACAGTTGTCATGTTGTCTGATTGAAACCGTATGAACTTGGCCCTCGCAAGCTGAGGCCAAGCCTTGAGAGCATTGAATATCGCTCTCAGTTCCAGAATATTTATCGGGAGAAGAGATTCTTCCCGAGACCAAAGACCCTGAGCTTTCAGGGATCCCCAGACCGCGCCCCAGCCCATCAGACTGGCGTCGGTCGTGACAATGACCCACTCTGGTCTGCGGAATGTCATCCCTCGTGACAGGTTGTCCAGGGACAGCCACCAACGGAGTGAGTCTCTGGTCCTCTGATTTACTTGTATCTTCGGAGACAAGTCTGTATAGTCCCCATTCCACTGACTGAGCATGCACAGTTGTAATGGTCTTAGATGAATGCGTGCAAAAGGAACTATGTCCATTGCCGCTACCATCAACCCGATCACTTCCATGCACTGAGCTATGGAAGGAAGAGGAACGGAATGGAGTATCCGACAAGAGTCTAGAAGTTTTGTTTTTCTGGCCTCTGTCAGAAAAATCCTCATTTCTAAGGAGTCTATTATTGTTCCCAAGAAGGGAACCCTTGTTGACGGAGATAGAGAACTCTTTTCCACGTTCACTTTCCATCCGTGAGATCTGAGAAAGGCCAGGACAATGTCCGTGTGAGCCTTTGCTTGAGGAAGGGACGACGCTTGAATCAGAATGTCGTCCAAGTAAGGTACTACAGCAATGCCCCTTGGTCTTAGCACAGCTAGAAGGGACCCTAGTACCTTTGTGAAAATCCTTGGAGCAGTGGCTAATCCGAAAGGAAGCGCCACGAACTGGTAATGTTTGTCCAGGAATGCGAACCTCAGGAACCGATGATGTTCCTTGTGGATAGGAATATGTAGATACGCATCCTTTAAATCCACCGTGGTCATGAATTGACCTTCCTGGATGGAAGGAAGAATAGTTCGAATGGTTTCCATCTTGAACGATGGAACCTTGAGAAACTTGTTTAAGATCTTGAGATCTAAGATTGGTCTGAACGTTCCCTCTTTTTTGGGAACTATAAACAGATTGGAGTAGAACCCCATCCCTTGTTCTCTTAATGGAACGGGATGAATCACTCCCATTTTTAACAGGTCTTCTACACAATGTAAGAATGCCTGTCTTTTTATGTGGTCTGAAGACAACTGAGACCTGTGGAACCTCCCCCTTGGGGGAAGTCCCTTGAATTCCAGAAGATAACCTTGGGAGACTATTTCTAGCGCCCAAGGATCCAGAACATCTCTTGCCCAAGCCTGAGCGAAGAGAGAGAGTCTGCCCCCCACCAGATCCGGTCCCGGATCGGGGGCCAACATTTCATGCTGTCTTGGTAGCAGTGGCAGGTTTCTTGGCCTGCTTTCCCTTGTTCCAGCCTTGCATTGGTCTCCAAGCTGGCTTGGCTTGAGAAGTATTACCCTCTTGCTTAGAGGACGTAGCACTTTGGGCTGGTCCGTTTCTACGAAAGGGACGAAAATTAGGTTTATTTTTTGCCTTGAAAGGCCGATCCTGAGGAAGGGCGTGGCCCTTACCCCCAGTGATATCCGAGATAATCTCTTTCAAGTCAGGGCCAAACAGCGTTTTCCCCTTGAAAGGAATGTTAAGTAGCTTGTTCTTGGAAGACGCATCAGCCGACCAAGATTTCAACCAAAGCGCTCTGCGCGCCACAATAGCAAACCCAGAATTCTTAGCCGCTAACCTAGCCAATTGCAAAGTGGCGTCTAGGGTGAAAGAATTAGCCAATTTGAGAGCATTGATTCTGTCCATAATCTCCTCATAAGGAGGAGAATCACTGTCGACCGCCTTTATCAGCTCATCGAACCAGAAACATGCGGCTGTAGCGACAGGGACAATGCATGAAATTGGTTGTAGAAGGTAACCCTGCTGAACAAACATCTTTTTAAGCAAACCTTCTAATTTTTTATCCATAGGATCTTTGAAAGCACAACTATCCTCTATGGGTATAGTGGTGCGTTTGTTTAAAGTGGAAACCGCTCCCTCGACCTTGGGGACTGTCTGCCATAAGTCCTTTCTGGGGTCGACCATAGGAAACAATTTTTTAAATATGGGGGGAGGGACGAAAGGAATACCGGGCCTTTCCCATTCTTTATTAACAATGTCCGCCACCCGCTTGGGTATAGGAAAAGCTTCTGGGAGCCCCGGCACCTCTAGGAACTTGTCCATTTTACATAGTTTCTCTGGGATGACCAACTTGTCACAATCATCCAGAGTGGATAATACCTCCTTAAGCAGAATGCGGAGATGTTCCAACTTAAATTTAAATGCAATCACATCAGGTTCAGCTTGTTGAGAAATGTTCCCTGAATCAGTAATTTCTCCCTCAGACAAAACCTCCCTGGCCCCATCAGACTGAGTTAGGGGCCCTTCAGAAATATTAATATCAGCGTCGTCATGCTCTTCAGTATCTAAAACAGAGCAGTCGCGCTTACGCTGATAAGTGTTCATTTTGGCTAAAATGTTTTTGACAGAATTATCCATTACAGCCGTTAATTGTTGCATAGTAAGGAGTATTGGCGCGCTAGATGTACTAGGGGCCTCCTGAGTGGGCAAGACTCGTGTAGACGAAGGAGGGAATGATGCAGTACCATGCTTACTCCCCTCACTTGAGGAATCATCTTGGGCATCATTGTCATTGTCACATAAATCACATTTATTTAAATGAATAGGAATTCTGGCTTCCCCACATTCAGAACACAGTCTATCTGGTAGTTCAGACATGTTAAACAGGCATAAACTTGATAACAAGTACAAAAAACGTTTTAAAATAAAACCGTTACTGTCACTTAAAATTTTAAACTGAACACACTTTATTACTGCAAATGCGAAAAAACATGAAGGAATTGTTCAAAATTTACCAAATTTTCACCACAGTGTCTTAAAGCCTTAAAAGTATTGCACACCAAATTTGGAAGCTTTAACCCTTAAAATAACGGAACCGGAGCCGTTTTGAACTTTAACCCCTTTACAGTCCCTGGTATCTGCTTTGCTGAGACCCAACCAAGCCCCAAGGGGAATACGATACCAAATGACGCCTTCAGAAAGTCTTTTCTAAGTATCAGAGCTCCTCTCACATGCGACTGCATGCCATGCCTCTCAAAAACAAGTGCGCAACACCGGTGCGAAAATGAGGCTCTGCCTATGCTTTGGGAAAGCCCCTAAAGAATAAGGTGTCTAAAACAGTGCCTGCCGATATTATTATATCAAAATACCCAGATAAAATGATTCCTCAAGGCTAAATATGTGTTAATAATCAATCGATTTAGCCCAAAAAAAGTCTACAGTCTTAATAAGCCCTTTTTGAAGCCCTTATTTACAATCGTAATAAACATGGCTTACCGGATCCCAGAGGGAAAATGACAGCTTCCAGCATTACATCGTCTTGTTAGAATGTGTCATACCTCAAGCAGCAAGAGACTGCTCACTGTTCCCCCAACTGAAGTTAATTGCTCTCAACAGTCCTGTGTGGAACAGCCATGGATTTTAGTGACGGTTGCTAAAATCATTTTCCTCATACAAACAGAAATCTTCATCTCTTTTCTGTTTCTGAGTAAATAGTACATACCAGCACTATTTCAAAATAACAAACTCTTGATTGAATAATAAAAACTACAGTTAAACACTAAAAAACTCTAAGCCATCTCCGTGGAGATGTTGCCTGTACAACGGCAAAGAGAATGACTGGGGTAGGCGGAGCCTAGGAGGGATCATGTGACCAGCTTTGCTGGGCTCTTTGCCATTTCCTGTTGGGGAAGAGAATATCCCACAAGTAAGGATGACGCTGTGGACCGGACACACCTATGTTGGAGAAAATTAGGCTTATTTTTAGCCTTAAAAGACCTATCCTGTGGGAGGGCGTGGCCCTTTCCCCCAGTGATGTATGAAATAATCTCTTTCAAATCAGGTCCAAATAATGGTTTTACCCTTGAAAGGGATGTTAAGCAATTTTGTCTTGGAAGACACATCCGCTGACCAAGACTTTAGCCAAAGCGCTCTGCGCGCCACGATAGCAAACCCTGAATTTTTCGCCGCCAATCTAGCTAATTGCAAAGCGGCATCTAAAATAAAAGAGTTAGCCAATTTAAGTGCTTGAACTCTGTCCATAACCTCCTCATACGAAGATTCTTTATTGAGCGACTTTTCTAGTTCCTTGAACCAGAAACACGCTGCCGTAGTGACAGGAACAATGCATGAAATTGGTTGTAGAAGGTAACCTTGCTGAACAAAAATCTTTTTAAGCAAACCCTCTAATTTTTTATCCATAGGATCTTTGAAAGCACAACTATCTTCGATAGGAATAGTAGTGCGCTTGTTTAGAGTAGAAACCACCCCCTCGACCTTGGGGACTGTCTGCCATAAGTCCTTTCTGGGGTCGACTATAGGAAATAATTTCTTAAATATAGGGGGGGGGGGGGGGGGACAAAAGGTATGCCGGGCCTTTCCCACTCTTTATTTACTATGTCCGCCACCCGCTTGGGTATAGGAAAAGCGTCGGGGGGCACCGGAACCTCTAGGAACTTGTCCATCTTACATAATTTCTCTGGAATGACCAAATTGTCACAATCATTCAGAGTAGATAATACCTCCTTAAGCAGTGCGCGGAGATGTTCAAATTTAAATTTAAATGTCACAACATCAGGTTCAGCTTGTTGAGAAATTTTTCCTGAATCTGAAATTTCTCCCTCAGACAAAACCTCCCTCATGGCCCCTTCAGATTGGTGTGAGGGTATGTCAGAACAATTATCATCAGCGTCCTCTTGCTCTACAGTGTTTAAAACAGAGCAATCGCGCTTTCTCTGATAAGTAGGCATTTTGGATAAAATGTTTGCTATAGAGTTATCCATTACAGCCGTTAATTGTTGCATGGTAATAAGAATTGGCGCACTAGATGTACTAGGGGCCTCTTGTGTGGGCAAAACTGGTGTAGACACACAAGGGGATGATGTAGTATGTTTACTCCCCTCATTTGAGGAATCATCTTGGGCTATATCATTATCTGTGGCATTGCTGTCCCTACTTTGTTTGGGCACTATGGCACAATTATCACATAAATTTAAATGGGGAGACACCTTGGCTTTCATACATATAGAACATAGCTAATCTGATGGTACAGACATGTTAAACAGGCTTAAACTTGTCAACAAAGCACAAAAAACGTTTTAAAATAAAACCGTTACTGTCACTTTAAATTTCAAACTGAAAACACTATTACTGAATATGTGAAAAAGTATGAAGGAATTGTTCAAAATTCACCAAAATTTCACCACAGTGTCTTAAAGCATTAAAAGTATTGCACACCAAATTTCAGAGCTTTAACCCTTAAATTAACGGAACCGGAGCCGTTTTTACATTTAACCCCTATACAGTCCCAGCTATATGCTTTGCTGAGACCCAACCAAGCCCAGAGGGGAATACGATACCAAATGATGCCTTCTATAAGCTTTTTCAGTGATTCTTAGCTCCTCACACATGCATCTGCATGCCTTGCTCTCCAAAAACAACTGCGCATTAGTGGCGCGAAAATGAGGCTCTGTCTATAACTAGAAAAGGCCCCCATCTGAAAAAGGTGTCCAACACAGTGCCTGCCGTTTTTCTAAACAATCCCCAAGATTATAATAACCATTAATAGTTAGAATCTGCAAAATATGCCTAGCAAAGCAATCGTTTTAGCCCAGAAAAATGTCTACCAGTTTTTTAAGCCCTTATGAAGCCCTTTATTCTTTTATTTAACTAAGAAAATGGCTTACCGGTCCCCATAAGGGGAAATGACAGCCTTCCAGCATTACATAGTCTTGTTAGAAATATGGCCAGTCATACCTTAAGCAGAAAAGTCTGCCAACTGTTTCCCCCAACTGAAGTTACTTCATCTCAACAGTCCTGTGTGGAAACAGCAATCGATTTTAGTAACTTCTGCTAAAATCATCTTCCTCTTACAAACAGAAATCTTCATCTTTTTTCTGTTTCAGAGTAAATAGTACATACCAGCACTATTTTAAAATAACAAACACTTGATTGAAGAATAAAAACTACATTTAAACACCAAAAAAACTCTTAACCATCTCCGCGGAGATGTTGCCTGTGCAACGGCAAAGAGAATGACGGGGTGGGCGGAGCCTAGGAGGGATCATGTGACCAGCTTTGCTGGGACTCTTTGCCATTTCCTGTTGGGGAAGAGAATATCCCACAAGTAAGGATGACGCCGTGGACCGGACACACCTATGTTGGAGAAAATGCCTAAACATTTGTAATTGCAACAATTTTCTGGGCAAAGTGGTGCATTATCTGACAGAAATGCAGGGGTGCAAATATTTTTGGCCATCATTGTGATTGTTTATGCAGTATCCCTTTATGCCCTCAGTAGTAGATACCTTTTCTAAAATTAATATTTAATTAATTTATCAAGTCAGCTTACACATTGTGTGTGTGTACACACACATTTCCATTCTGGTAAATAATAGTGGTGCTTCTTCTTTGTAGATTTTAGTGGTTACAATATCTGGTATAGTGCAATTACCCATGTTTTATTATTCAGTATTAAATAGTTTTGCTCTTTAATCAATAAGTGGCAATTTATTTTTTAGAATTTGCTTAAGTAACATGGAAATCAATTTAAAATTTACTTCCAAGACCAAGAGATTATCATGCTGTAAAATGAGAACTACACTGACATATTAGGCATTAGGGCAGTAGATGGCTGAATTAACCAACATGGTCTGTCAAACCACTACTGTAAAGGAAAAGTACAGTAGTTAGAAGAATGTGTTGATAGTTATGAGACGTTCAATTAGAATCCAAATAATGTGCACACTGATATTCCTGCCTCTAGTGCGGGGGGGGGGGGGGGTTGACCAATCTGTTTAAAATGTAGGAGCCAATAAAAATATTTAGGAGCCAGAGAGTGGTATTTCTATATATATATATATATATATATATATATATAAATATGGAGAATAAGCCAAAACGTTAGGAGCCAGTGACTCCCTGGCTCCTGGGTTTGTCAAGCCCTGCAGTAGTGGAACATAAAAGAACAAAAGGCACAAGCTTTGCATAAACTCAGCATTTATGAGTATTTATAAGCTGATGGTGACCGTGTAACTGCAGCAGCACTAATGTAATCAATATTTAAAAAATAAAACATATGTCTAAGGGGATAACTGCAGTTTTGAGTTCCAAGTGACTTTAGTCTTATTTTTTTTTTCTTCTAAACTCTCATCTCAGAAATTATTCAACAGAAGAATAAAGAGTTTTTTTTAAAATATCAAGAGCTATAAATAAATGTTTGCAATAAATACATACGGAGAAATAAAACCCAGAAATATCTATGTTAATAACATATGCATTAAAATGCTTGGAATGCATTCCAGTTTCCTCATAAAATATGCTTTATGGCAGGCGTATATTGTAGCTCTAGTTCATCACATTATTGTGTTCACAAAATTGTTACACACTTCAGAAATGAATTATCTGCACAT